>NW_027249352.1:0-95000 GCF_030848795.1 Temnothorax nylanderi | reverse complement strand
ATAAAAATTTTTTCGTAATTGTGCCAGAAAGATATCGGGATTAAAAAAAAGCAAGAACATTTATTTATTTTTTTTTTATCAATGTTTCTGTCATCAGAAACCTTTTTTTTATCGCAGGGAAATCTTCGACTACTGGGATTCCGGACACAAATCCAGTTTCCCCAGTAGCCCCCCTGACGGAAGAAAGGCCCCCTCGCCCTCCGGGGAGAGAAGCAAGGGAAGTGCCGGATTCTATGCATGTACATCGCCCACGATACTGCATGCATAGTCTACCGGCTAAAACCCTACGGATGTCCTACCCTGCGTCTATGGGAGGCGCCCGGGAACATGTTACTATTGCGTCCGGTGCGCCTCCCGACGCTGAGCCGAGTTGGCTCCCATCTATGAGCCGAAGGTCGGTGGCTCCTAGGAGCCTTCGTATCTGTGTGTGTACGGTGGGGGTGTGGACATCACCCACCCCCACCGCTCCTTCCTGGTTTTGGGAGGTATGGCCGACGCCCCGGAATCCCCGCCGGGACGCCGAACTCCCTTCCTCTGGTCCTCCCTCTCGTCGGAGGAGGGGAAACCAGAGGTCCAGAACTACTCGGGCTGCCTTTGAATTGGCAGCAAGTTTCTCCACCCTTGTTGGCCTAGCTGACCTGGTGGAGGACGAGCCCTAGATTTAAGGCCCGTGTTAATATCATTGCTGAGAGGAATCCGCCGCGTCGGGGTTACTTTCCCCTCGGCGGATCCTCTCAGCCTCCTCTTTGGGGGGTGGACATCACGCTTCCACAAAATTGGAGGAATGCCCTCCATCTCTCTTCCCTCCCGACTGCCGCTGCCACGACAGCCGGGAGGGAGAGATCGTTTCCGATAGCGCTTGTTAGGACACGGCGCAGCTCTGTCCACGCTGGGCAGACTTCCAGCGTGTGCTGCGCCGTGTCCCTCTCCTCGTCGCAGTAGTGACATTTGGTGGTGACTTCCTTTCCTATGCGACACAGGTACTCACCAAAACACCCGTGTCGCGTGATACGACAACCCGCGTCGAATGCCGCTCAGCCATTCGGCCAGGCAGGGCCGGATGGCATCGACGGTCCTCTTCCCCGCAATGGCCGGTTTGGCGAGATATTCCTGCCATCGGCCTAGGAGGACCGTTTTCTCCTGGAGCTTTATTTTTCTGACCACACTGTCCGGTATTGCACCTCCCCCCCACGCAGCTCCCTGACGCGCCTGTGCACCTCAGCGTGCTGTCGAGCCGCAAGCTCCAGTGGGGGGAGACCGGCCAGGGTGGTCGCCGCCGCATGAGAGACGGTGCGATACGCCCGTGACACTCTTAGGGCTACCGTGCGTTGGACTTGGCGCAATTGCGTCCTGATTCGCACGGAACCCTCCGCCGCTGGGGCCTAGATCGGGGCCCCATAGAGTGCCACGGCGTGCACCGTCCCGGCGTATAATCGGCGAGCCCTTCCGCTCGCTCCTCCCAGGTTTGGCATAAGTGTGGCGAGGCCATTTGCCACGCCCTGGACCCTGGGAGTTAGGCGAGCAAAATGCTCGCCGAAACTCCAGGTACCATCCAGCCAGAGGCCCAGTATTTTCATCTGGGCCTCGATGGGGACGCGGGTTCCCTTCACCTTTATGTGGGTCGCGGGTGGCTTCTCCCGTTTGCGGTCATAAAACCACACCGCTTGTGTCTTTGGGGTAGCCACCCTAAGACCCACCCTCCTCATTTCAGTCATCACCTTCGCCACTGCGACGTTGGCCTTACGTCTGGCCTCCTCCCAGTCATCGCCCTCGACCCCCAGGAAGGTGTCATCAGCGAAACCATTCAGCCAACAACCTGGGGGCAGGGCGATGCGCAGCACGGCATCATATCCGAGGTTCCAAAGGAGGGGGCCAAGAACTGACCCCTGTGGAAACCCTCGGACTATGAGTTTTACCCTCAGCACGCCTTCTCTGTCCGTGTATACGAGCCTCCTGTCCCGGAGGTAGTCGTACAGGACGGCGACCAGATACGGGGGCACTCGGTGATACTCGAGAGCCGCCCGTATCACCCACCGGGGCAGGGTGTTAAACGCCTTGGCGACATCAAAAAATACGCCCAACAACACCCTGCCCGCGGCCACCGCCGCCTCCGAGAGGGTACGGATGCGTTCGATGGCATCTATTGTCGATCGACCCTCCCAGAAGCCGTACTGGTCCGGTGAGAGATCCAGACCAGTCCGGGACAGGTGCCGGACGAGGCGGTCAGCTATGATGCGCTCGAACAGCTTTCCGACCTCGTCCAGCAGGCATATCGGACGATAAGCTGAGGGTGAGCCTACCGGCTTACCCGCCTTTGGGAGGAGGACCAGCTTGGCCACTTTCCACGCCCGGGGGAACCGCCCCCCCCCCGAGGCACCTTCTAAAGAGATCTCTAAGGTGCTCGGCCAGCTCCCCCGGGACCAAGAACCACGCCTTGCCCGGGACCCCACCCGGCCCTGGAGCCTTGCCCGCCTTTAGCCGCTTTGCGGCTTTGACAAGCTCCTCCATTTGGACCCCGAGTTCCTTGTCCCACTCCACGTCAGGTGGAGCGGGACCCCCGTAGACCCTCTCCACCGGGTCATCCGGGAAGAGGGTTTCCACAACCTCCTGCAGGAACCCGGGGTCCAAGGACTCCGTTGTTGGCGGCGCCCAGGTCCTAAGTTTGTTCAAAACCATCTGATAGGGGCATCCCCACGGATCCTTGTCCAGAGCCCCGAGCAGCTCCTCCCAAGAACGGTCCTTGGCCACTTTTATGGCTCTGGAGAGGGCCCGTCTAGCAGAACGGTATCCCTCTCCAGCCGTCTCTAGCCGGTGAGGGTCTCGGCTTTGTTGCGGCCCCAATTAATGTATTAATAAATAAGATAGTATTAAGAAAGAGAGACCGAGAATAACAATAGGGAACGCGACCATGAAAGCCCGAAAGAGTTACGCTAAGCCGAGTCAGCAAGATTATGAGTTGCACGATCGGCCTACATCCGATCGAGCAACTCAGCGATAACGAAGGACGTACGAGATTACAAAAGGAAGCGAGAGAAGAAGACGAGGGGCAATCGGAGTCGGGCAGTTACGGACGGGTCTTGTACACAATAATTGTCAACCAGATTTAATTAAAGTATCAGTTTATTTGAAGTGCCGTGTATAATAATTCCGCCTCTTCCGTGGACCAAAAGAACTCGGTGCCTCTTCCAAAAAGAGGCACAACAGCTTCTTCGAGCCCTCAACCAGACTCTTCTGGCGTGGACTGAAGAGCGCCTAAGTTCGGCTATCTCCTCCGTCCATCAGTACGCCGCCTTCCGTGGACGAGGCTTGGATCGGGGCATTCCAGCGTCACATGCTGACGTCATGAGATCCCCGATCCATTTTGCTGCCTCGTCCACGTCGGCGGACATATTCAAGGAGAATATGTCATCCGCCCATAGAGAGGTCTGGATCGCGGCTTTAAACATGTCTGGATCCAGCCTCTTTAGGGCCTACCGAGGGAACTTTACATCTAGTTCCCGTCGGCGAGCCTGGACCTCGGGGGGGGGGGGGAGCGACCGTGAGGCCCATCTCTATAAAGAGATGGTCAGACAGGGTTTCCACCTCTTCGGCCACCCTCCACCCGGTAATGCGGCGTGCGGCCGGGGTACTCGCTCACGTTATATCAACGATTGAGCCCCCGTTATGCCGCACGCAGGTCTGCACGGACCTGACGTTCATCGCACATAATCCTAGGCTCGCCGCCCACCTATCCAGCAGCCTCCCTTTGGCGTTGGTGACCGGGGATCCCCACGCTGCCGATTTGGCATTGAAATCCCCGGCCACCACGATGGGCTCGGAAAGCCACCTGACCACACATGCCCAGAGGCCATCAAGAAAGGCCTCATACTGGGCCAGAGTGGTATTGGGGGATATATAAACCCCAATTACTACCACCTGGCCCCACCTCACCGCGACAAAACCGTCTCCTGCCTCTAGGCGAGAGCAGGCAGACGTGTTCTTCGTCATGCGCCATGTAATGGCCACCGAACCGCGATTATCGGTCGCTCAACACGCGTGGTTGGGCGGCACTCTTCACATATATTTATTTTATAATGAGACTTCGAGAGAGAGAGAGAGAGAGAGAGAGAGAGAGAGAGAGAGAGAGAGAGAGAGAGAGAGAGAGAGAGAGAGAGAGAGAGAGAGAGAGAGAGACGCGAGTACTATCTTCGTACACCCCGATTCGCGCGTCATCGCGATTAATTTTTTGGCGGAACTGCGATAACGGCGCCTCGCGATATGAGCGCGATCGCGACGCGCGGCCTACGCGGTGACGCTCGTTACCGATAGCGCGGACAGGTGGCGGCGGGGTCTCGGGGTGGAAAAAAATGTGTCGACGATTCCGGCGGATAAGTCGGTTTGATAAAGAAAATGCAATTTCCCTCTATGCAAGTGCTATTTTTAAAATAGTTTTCATCACAATATCCTTCTTTTATTGGCGATGATGGTGCATCGCGATATGAGCGCGATCGCGACGAGCGGCTTACGCGGGGACGCTCGTTACCGATAGCGCGGTCAGGTGGCGGCGGAGGTCTCGGGGTGGAAAAATGCGTCGACGATTCCGG
This sequence comes from Temnothorax nylanderi, assembly GCF_030848795.1. Taxonomy (NCBI): domain Eukaryota; kingdom Metazoa; phylum Arthropoda; class Insecta; order Hymenoptera; family Formicidae; genus Temnothorax; species Temnothorax nylanderi. The sequence goes on along the minus strand of NW_027249352.1, from coordinate 90,417 downwards.
CGGATGAGTCGGTTTGATAAAAAAAAATGCATTTTTCCTCTATGCAAATACTATTTTTAAAATTGTTTTCATTACACAATATCCTTCTTTGATTGGACATCCTTCTTTGATTGCGCATCCTCGATATATATATAAGAAGGCTAGACTTGGGTATTTTAACTGTTAGGACTGCCTTCATCATAGGCTTATGGTGTAGTCAAACAGTGAAAGTGACAGTGCAAAGATGAAGTTAAAAATTACGTTTCCGTGTGTCAGGGTAAGGATTTTGTGCTATGCATTAATAAAATTTGTGCATTAATTTGTATAATAATTTTTTGCTTTTATTTTTAGTACATAAAAGTTGGTCGGTTGAAGGTTGCAGAGGTACCTCAATCGAGGGTACAAATGCAAATGGAATTTGAATTTACTCCATACGAGCAGATACCTTCGAGAATGAGATAACTCTTTAACGGGTCAACGTTTGAGGTGCCCGTACATATAAGGGTGAGTACATTTAAGTTATATGATTTTGTATGTAATATATTAAATAATTTATTAAATAATTTATTAATTAATCTGTTACAGCCTGATGTCGTACGCAAGGGGGGCCTTCCTCTTCCAGGGCCGTACGGGCACTTCATTCCAGAGGTACGTGATTTGTGTGTGTCTGCGCGTTTTTTTAATAATATATTTTGTTTAATTCTTTACAGCATGATGTGAACGAAAGGAACCTTGATGAAAGGACGGTCGACGAATATATAAATTTCGTTAAATTTGCGGCTGACACGGAGAACCCAGCCGAAATGCATGTACGTCTCGGCATGTCGACGGTAAATTCTTTAAATAATATTTTATTTAAAAAAATATAATTACTATATATATAATAATGATAAGTAATTCATATATAATATACTTTCATAGATTTTCCGATATTTTGATGACGGACCCGCCACGCTCTCGCCAAAGGTATGTGTGTGTGTGTGTGTAATTTAAAAAAATAATTTTTATAAATTGATTTTTTTTAGTGGGTGATAGACGTCCCGGGCACGGGGCAATTACACATCGACCCGATACACCATACAGAGATGCAGTTACCCGGGGAGATCCCTGGTCTTTTGCCCGCCGGAGGTTAGTATATTCATTATTAATAGCATATATATATAATTTTTAAAAAGTATATACAATGTTTTAATAATTTATTTTTTTTCAGAACGTCATTTCAACCGACGTGAAAGTGGAGGGCTACATCAATAAAGTTTCACAATGGTGGCACAAGAGGAGAGGCGGTGGCGGCGAGAAGACGTCGACCATTTATGGTACGACACGCCAGAGGGTCGAGACATCACGGCCATATACAATATAATATTGAAGACGTGTTCGACCTAACACGTCTTTTCGGGCTCCAGCCCTATGAGAAGCCCTATGAGGAGCCTCAACCTGAAGATTGGAGTTTGTTACGTGGTTAACTATTTTGGAGGTCTGGGAAATGGAATAAAGCTTGTCTTTTTATATTGCGCACACGAACGTTGCTTTATTGCAAACGGCGATATACCGACATGTTGTCTTGCCGGGACTCGTGGGACAAGTGCGTGTTACCGCGCCCTCCAATAGGGAATAGTGTACATAAGTGTATAATGTGCAAGTGCACTTCAACTCAACTTAACTAACTAGAAAAGTGTACATAAATGTGCAAGTGCACTTCAACTCAACTTAACTAACTAGAATATAAGAGCGCGAGATACAAAACTAATAAATGAAATGATATAGAAAAATTAGAAATAAAACTTATATTCGTAACAGAGTTAAATACTTTTAAAAAATATTTTTTTATAAAATAAATATACAAAATACATTAACAAAAGTGTCAATTTTCCTATCCTATCCTATCTCCTTGCGCTGTCTCCCACTCGCGTCCTCTCTTGCTCGCGTCCCTTCGCGACCACCAGTTAAATATTTTTAATACATTTTGCAATGCGCAATTCTTAACATGTTTTCCACATCGCATAGTATTAGTAACATCTAAATGATTTAAAGATTCGACATCTTCGTAATCCACATCCAAAGTCTCGATGGTTAGGTTTTCTCTCGCATAATTCCCGAGCAGATCCACCAGCCATTCTCGTTTCTGGCATCCCTTGACGTACACGAGAGTCGGCATCTCGTCGTCGTCCACTTCCTCACCGAGCACGGCCGATGTAATTAAACGTTTCACCAAAGGGGAAAGCCTTTCGGAGCGGACGGATGGTCGGGAATTAAGTGGAGAGGAAAAGAAGTTTTTGGAAAGGACTGAGGCAAGGAGAATGGAGCAGTGCATCGGAACCGAGGGAAGAGGCGCAGAGGAGGCGGAGAAAATGGAGGAAGCCCCGAGAGGGAAGTGGATGGAGAAAGATTCTGGAATTTCGGAGAGAAGCGTTGAAGGTTAGGATGCGGAGAAGGAAGGAAGAGGGGGAAGGGACGTCGGAGGTGAGGCGCAGAGGAAGAGGAAAATGACGTAGCCATGACAGGAAGGTGGCGCGCGGCACGTTTAGTCGGAGGGATAATGTGGAAGCAGCGAGGCGATGGTGGGCTCCGGCTAGGGCTGAGACGGCGCGGGGTGCCGGCCCCTCCAAAAAAGTGGGTTGGCATCACTGCCGGGCGTCGAGGTGCAGCACATGGGGCTCGCGATGCCTGCGCGCACGGCGACGAATGAGAGATTGACTGTCGCGGCGGCGAATGGAGGATTGCTAGGGAGATCGATAAGGCGGGTGCGCAATCGATCGAAGATGGTGGGTCGATCGAAGAAGAGGAAAGCTCGGCGATAGCACGTGGACCGAAATTGAGGTGGAAAGCGAAGACGGAGAGAAGGTGAAAGCAGCGAGCAAAAGGCAGAGAGAAACAGAAAAGTAGAAGAAGGGAAGGGAAGAAATAGGTGGAGGTAAAGGAAGTAGAAAAGTAAGTAAAGGAGAAGGAAGTGAGAGACAGGCGGGAGGGAAGGCAGGTGTCATACACGTTTCGGGGTTAAGGAAGAAAGAGAGAAAGAGAGAGGGTAGGATCTAAAAAATTTACTCTTGTAGGAGGAAAAGGAAGGAAAAAGTGGCGGAAAAGCGGACTGAGGCAGGATTGGAGAACAGAGGAAGGTGATAGGAAGAGCGGCGGGAGTACACACGAACGTAGGGAGGACCATAGATTGGAGAAGCGGAGAAGGCAAGAAATATAGCCGAGTGACAAGGGGGGGTCAGGATGACGAGAGAAAGACAGAGGAGGGAAGAGGATGGCTGGGAAAAGGAAATTATGAAGAAACTGAGGGAAATGCGACAGGAAATCTTGAAAGAAATAAAGCGGGAAGGAGAAGAACTCAGGCAGAAAATGAGGGAGATAAAGAGGCAGCTGGAAAGGGGGGAGAAAAGGCAGGATGTAGGGAGTCAAAGTAAGGAAAGCGGAGGACGAGGAGAGGCGGAGAAGAGGAGAGTGGATGAGAGCGATGGAGAGACAGATGTGGAGGAGAAGCAGAGGGATGAGAAGAAAGAAAGGGAAGAGGAAAGCAGCAAAGGAATGACAGTGGATGGAAGGACCGAAACATGAAGGAGAGAAACGCGCAGAAAGAGGATGGGATTATAAAGGATGGAGTAAAAGTTGGTGGGAGGAGGTGACAAGCGAGGAGAAGGGGAGAAGCGAAAAATCAAGGAGATCTAGTGAAGAGGAGGAAAAAACGGAGCGGGGGCGAGGAGACGAATGGTCGGAGAGAGTGAAGGGAAACGAAAGAACGGAAAGAGTGAAAGGAGAGACTGAGAGTGAGGTAGAGAGAAGAACTGGCTGAGGGGAAGAAGAGGACAGAAGGAGGATAGGAAGAGGAAGCACAGATGGAGAAGAAGGAAGAGAAGAGGATAGAGAAGAAGAGTGGAAGTAGAAGAGGCACGGAAGAGGGAGAAGAAAAACGCACGGGAGATGGTGAAGAGAAGGGAAGAGAAAATGAGAATCGAGAGAGAAAGAAGCTGAAAGAGAGAGAGCGCATAGAGAGGATAGAGCCGAAAGAGAGAGAGCAGCGAAGAGAAAGAGATCACTGGTATGGAGCGGATTAGAGGGAGCAGGACTAAGTAGAAAAGAAAGAATTTATGGAAATTATAGCAGAGATGGCGTTGGATAGAAAGGCGGGGATTAAAGGTGTGGTGGAGATAAAAGGAGAAGGAAAGAAGGAATTGCTGATAGTGGAAATAGGAGGAGGAAGAAGATAAAAAGGAGCTTTTTAGTAAACGGTGGGAAATGAAGAAGAGATGGGGGTAACCGTAGACGAGGAACTGACTAGAGAGGAAAGACACGTGAGATGGAGGATAGAAGAAAAGGCAAGAAGGGAAAGAAGACTAGGAAACTCAGCGGTAGCCACAAGTAGCCGACTGTGGATCAATGGAAGAGAGATATACTGGAATGAAGACAGGAAGGAATGGAGGAAAATGTGAGGAGAGTACAAGGGAAAAGGAAGAGGAAGAGCAGTTTGCAAGAGAGGGAGGAAAGAGGGAGAAAGAGCTTAAGTTTGTAAGTGTCTTTTCTCTTTTGTTAACTGTAATGATTGTTGTAGAAGGGGCGCGGAGTCTGGAAGGGAGGAGCGACAGGAGACAGAGGAGACAAGACAGAAGGAAGATGAGAGGAAAAACTTTCAAAGGAAAACAGATGGAAGGAAATGGAGGGAAGAGCTACAGGAGTTAGAAGGAGCAGAAGGAAGGAAATTAAGGAAGAGGACAGGAGGGCGAATAAGGGAAAGGGAGGGCGGGTTAATTAATCATGTGAGGTCGCATAATGGCCAGGTTATACTTTTAAACCATGTATCCCGAGAAGGGAATCATTATCATTAAATAACAAAAGCAGCTCTAAATATGAGAAGGAAGATAATAAATGGATAGAAACGAAGAAAAATATAGGACAAAAGCAAGATCGAGTCGAGGAGGAAAAGGAACAAAGGAGGAGAGAGATGTTGGCAAAGTAGCGTGGCGTGGTAAAGGAAGAGAGAAGAATGTAAAAACATACCGGTAGCGAGAAAAGAAAGAAAAAAGATCGGAATAATGCGTTGTACAATAAATGTCTTTATTTCGTTTGCCCTGTATGTGGGTTGCAGGTAGGGAAGAGAGGAAGGAAAGCCAAAAAAGGAGGAGCCAGACAGATGAGACGGAAGCAGGAGGGACGGATGAGAGGAAGTTATGAGGAATATTCAGAGGAACCGACAAAGATGGAAGGGAGCCAGAAGGAAGGAAAGGAAGGAAGGCTGAAAGGAAGGCCGGGGGAGTATTGAGGGAAAGGCAGGGTGGGTACTAGCATGTGAGGTCGCCCAATGGCCAAGAGTTGAAGGGGAAATATTTGTAAAGGTTTATTTAAGGGTACGTTCCTTAAAAACGCCTTGTAAAGCCGCGAGGCATACAATAAACTGATTGATTGATTGATTGATTGATTGATTGAGTAATATAAGTAATATAAGTAATATAAGTAATATAAAGTAGTAAATATTAAATAAATATTAAATAAATATTAAATAAATATTAAATAAATATTAAATAAATATTAAATAAATATTAAATAAATATTAAATAAATATTAAATAAATATTAAATAAATATTAAATAAATATTAAATAAATATTAAATAAATATTAAATAAATATTAAATAAATATTAAATATTAAATAAATATTAAATAAATATTAAATAAAGATAAATGCGTGTAAATAATAACAAGATCCGACGCTCCCGCCGCCGATATCGCGCTTCCGCTCGACGCTCCCGACTCCACTCAGTTTCGCGCTCGGCGTTATCGCTTGTTTGCTCACTCGCTCTCGCTCGGTTCGAAGGTTGTTTCGATCCTTCTCTACGTATCGTAGATGACGCAATCGCGGTGATTGCGGAGTAAGCGGAGTCGGGGGATCTAGGGAGCGCGGGATCGTATCGAGATAGGTACGGATCTGGAAGGAGGGAAAAGAAAGAGAGTGAACACATATATGAGATATCCGCGTACGAGCGGTAGTTTTTATTTTCGAAAAGTAAAATAAAATATATATACATACGTCGATACGCGTTTACATTTTTGTGTGTATGAATATATATATATATATATATATATATATATATTTGTAAACATGCGTCGTGACATTAGGATTTGAAACAAAACGCGGTAATCTCACAGTCGACGATCTTGTTAGGATCGAAAAATTCGCTCTTCAGTATCGCAGTCTTAGCCGAAGTTCCCGTTTTAATTGCGTTGGCGGCTATCTCCCGATAGCGCGAATACTTCGCGTCGACTTCCTCGGTCACCGCGCTTAGCGCCGAGACGATGCGATCGACGCAAAATTGGAAATCGTACAGCGAGAGCAGGGTGGTGAGCGACATTGCTAGACGAGCCGCGTTGGGTAGCTCCATACGCAAGATCGACAGGTTGTTGATCAATTCGAATCGCAGCGTCAGGTCTCCGATCGATATCGGCGAGGGGGGACGGGTTCCGTCGACGAGGTTGGATCGCAGACACGACAATATGTCGCGTTTGCGCTCGACTAGTCCTTTCCACATATCGAGCGTCAGAGATCTCTGTTATACTTGGTATGGCCGGGATAACTCATTAACAACGCTACACGTAATTGAATACTCGTTATTTATTCGCACGTTCACTGTTCGCTGTCTCGTGTGTTAATGCTGCCTTCCGTTACTATAGCAACGCCATCTCACGCTTACTAGCTCACCTACATTTTAGGGCTTATACATACGTAACATCCTCCCTTTTCTCAGAATAAACGTTTACCTTACCAACTATATTACAGTTGTACCTTAACGTATAAAAGTCTTTGGTAATAAGTAATACAGTTGCACCTTGCTTGAAACCTACTCCATTATATAATCCTTTAGGCAATTTGGTAACTTTCTGTCTCGTACAGGCCTACTTTGCGTTACACTAAGATCAGCACTTGGTTCTGACTTCGTTGCAACAACAGCATCATCCTGCGACTCCGATTCGGTTTTTACTTCGACATTTTGCTCCGATATTATTTCATCATCGTCGGATTCGCTAGGCCCTGTACGATTAAACTTCTTGACATGCGCTACATTTTGTTTAAACATTTTTCCATCTACATTTTTAATCGTTACATTATTACCGGCTCGATCAACTACCTCGTACTTAACGCTTTCATACTCCGGACTTAATTTATCCCGCTTTATCGTTTTTAGTAGAACAGTATCACCTAATTTCAACTCACTTTCTTTTGCGTTGTTTCGCAAATCATATCGCTCTTTACTTTTAAGCTTTTTCCACGCATCCCTATCTCTAATAGCTTCATCTAGATTATTTCTGATACCTTGCAATTCTGGCATTTTAGTTTTTATCTTTCGACCGAACATTAGTTCCGCTGGCGAAACACCTGTCGATGCTTGTGGAGATGAGCGATACATAAGTAGATAGTTTAATATCTCTTGTTTCCAGTCTTTTCGTTCGAGCTGTGCAATCTTTATGCGTTTAAAAAGCCTGCGATTTTGTCTTTCGACTTCCCCATTCGCTTGGGGCCAGTACGGCGCTACATGAATAAGTTTAATACCGCACCTAGACGTGTATTCCCACATTTCTCCGCTCACTAATTGTTTCCCGTTATCAGATATTAACCTGTTTGGATAACCATACCTCGCGAATATATGTTTCAATCTATTAATAATTGCTGCCGACGTAATTGATTGCATTATCCCTATTTCGTAGAACTTACTGTAATAATTAATAATCACGAATATAAAATCTCCGGAAGGCAAAGGCCCAAGGAGATCCATCGCTAAACACTCCCACGAACGGCAGCGCGTTTGGTTTCAACGGTGAGATATTGGCTGTCTTTTGCACTATTTAGCAGCTCTCGCACGTTTTTACAAAGTTTTCCGCGTCTTTATCGATTTCTGCCCACCAAACTTTACTCCTTAGTCTGTCCTTCATCGCCACAATACCAGAATGTCCCTCATGCGCTATTAATAATACTCGCTTCTTTAGCTTTTCGGGTACGACAATTCTCGTTCCCCGTAACACTACAATCAGTCAGTCAATTCAGTGAGAGTGTTTAACGCGTAGCGAGATGCACGCGAATGATAGTAAAGTTTTCGAGAAATGTTAAAGCCGGTAATTAAAACCGTGAGATCGCCTATATTAACACGTAGCGCGAAGAAAGTAAACGTAAACATGACGGACAACGATAACGAGACGCGTGTCCTTGAAAAGGATGACCGTCCGACAGTAGAAATCCTCGAAGACGCGAACCGCGTAAAAAGTGCAGAAAGTGCACATAGTGTAGATAGTGCCCGCGATGCGAGAGGTGCACATGGTGCACATAGTGTAGACATTGCCCATGTTGCGCAGGGTGCACATAGTGCAAACATTCGGGAACACAGAGGTGATGCATGCGCAAGTACGGGAAGTGTAGCTATCGGTGACGCGAGTGCAATCACAGATATCGCGAATAAAATCGCCGAGCTGACCCGCGTTATGACGTCATTCTCGACTGAAATGCATAGTAGAATCACGCAGCAGGAGCGTGTAATAAATTCCTTACGTGTCGGTAATCGCGAAGATAACAACACGGAACGCCGTGCAGAGGCTGAGATTCCGGCCAATCACAACGAAGCATGCGAGCGCGACGTGGCGAACGACCGCACGTCATTGATACCGTTTAAACTACCACGCGGCGGATGGCTTAAGAACCCGTTTAGCGAAATAGAATTCCGAGGTGATAATGATTCGCAGAATCCGATAATATTTTTGCGTAAATTTGAAAAAATTGCATGTGATGAGAATGTGTCCGAGAACGACCAATTGTGTTTTTTTCTGCGTGCCATAAAAGGCGCGGCAGCTGATTGGTTCGAGCTGAAAGAGCCGATTGATATTGGCGATGCTAAATTTATGTTTCGTGAGATGTACTGGGGGGTACAGGCGCAAGCGAAATTCCGTCGGTCGCTACATCACAACCGATACCGCGCGAATGCCGGAAGCATGTCGAAGTACGCGATTACGATGGTGACGCGCGCGAAAACCCCCGATCCGCCAATGACGGATGCGGAATTAATTTTCACGCTAAAGGAGCACTTCGACGACGAAACGCGGCGCGAGTTACGGCCTTCGATTGTCAAAACCATCGAGCAACTCGTGGAGATGCTCGAGACGATCGATTACGAGCGAGCGTGTCGGCGGACGAATCGCGAGGATGCGAACCGTTCATTGCGCGGCGAAAGACGTGGAGGAGATGCATCGACCAATCAGAGAAGATTTTAACCGCGAGATAACGCGACGATGGTAAAGAACGCAGTAGCCAATCAGAAGAGTTTCTATCCGCGAGAGAACGCGCTAGCTTACGATAAAGGTTTCGGCAAATACGATTCGAGGGGAGATAGCGCTAGACCAATCAGATCGCAGCTAGCGATTACGAGCGGTGATTCGAGTAGACTGAACGATACGCGACAACAGAACGTGAATTTCGCGAAATCGCGTTATAACCAACCACGTTACAATGCATCGTCACTCAATTATAATGATACGCGCAAAATTAAGACCGAATCGAATGTTCACGATTCTTGGCGGCGCGAGGCAGGGAGACCGTTGCTGGTGTCAAACGCCGCAGATCATTCTCGAAAGTCTTTGTGTACCTGACTTGCCATTTAGTTATTAGCTGATCGGTATTATTCTGTCTTGAGACACTGCGTGTACGTTCGACATAAACACCTCGCGCTCTCCCTCTCTCGACTCCTCCCGACTCGACCGACGATCTCGCCGACAGTATCGAGTCAGTCGAGACTTGCCGATCGGGACTTGCCGCTCGTGCGTATAACGCTGCCGACCTTCTCCGGCGAGTTGGTTGAGTGGGAAAAATTTCGCGACTTATTCGAATCCTTAGTCGGTGCGAAAGCGTCACTTTCCGACGCACAGAAACTATATTACTTAAAATCGAGCGTTACGGGCGATGCGGCGCTGATATTGAACCGCGTTCCTCTGGCCGGTGCGAATTTCGAGGCGGCGTGGGGACTGCTTACGAACGAGTATGACAGTCCGCGGAATCTCGTGGAAGCGCATATCGCGGCGTTTGCCGAATTCCTGGTAATGAAGAACGAAACGGCGACGGAACTTAAGCGCCTGCGCGACATCGTGTCCTCCTCCGTCGCTACTATGGAGGCATTGAAAAGACCGATTCACGCGACGGAAGATTTACTTATATACACGATTGTGCAAAAATTTAGTAAACAAACGCGGCGCGAGTGGAACTTGAAATTGGGCGCTAGCTCGAAATGTCCCTCCTTTCGAGAGCTCTACGAGTTTATGACTCAGCGGATCCGAGGCTTAACCGACGTATCGGCAAGCGCCGAGACTACCGGCTCAAACGCTTCAAACTCGGGAAGGAGCTCCGGAAATCGATCTGGAAGGGCTCGCGCGTCCGTAAATAACGCGAGTGGTTCGAATCCGTCGGAAAATCAATGCCCTCACTGCGCCGGGAATCACGCGCTCTCAAGGTGCGAATTATTTGAAAGACTTTCGATCGATCAACGAGTTCAATTCGTCAAACGTAATAAATTCTGCTTCCTTTGTTTGCGGCCCGGTCATGTAACGCCGCGCTGTAAAAGTCGATCTCGGTGCGAGAAATGTCAACGATCGCATAGCACGCTGCTTCACCGGGCGCCGGCCACGACCGCCGGCGTCGCGACGCCGACCGATTCCGCGACCAACGCCCCGCCGGTGAGCGCTCCGACGGGCTCCGCTGCGGTCTTGAACACAATGCCGAACCCCAGCTGTTCTCCGACAGTACTACTCGCGACCGCCCGAGTGTGCGTCCGCACCGCGGAAAATCGCGTCACTTATTTGCGCGCGTTGTTGGACCAAGGCTCCAATTATAGCTTTCTCTCCGAATCACTTTGTCAAATCCTTCGTACCAAGCGTCACCGAGCGAACATAAGAATTAATTGTTTTTGCGACAAGTGCAGCGGATACGCGAAATCGTACGTGTCGTTGACTGTCGAGCCGTGCCACGGCCGAGGGCCCCGGCTTCCGCTGACCGGTTACGTTACAAATTGACATCATATACCGGATCGCGCATGCGCCCATTAGACTCGTGGTCGCATTTACAGGATTTAGATTTAGCTGATCCGGACCCGTCCGATCCTTCCCCGATCCACTTGTTAATCGGCGCGGATCTCTATGGAGCGATTCTACGGAACGATCTCCGACAGGGACCGCTCGGAACTCCGACCGCGCAACGTACAATTTTTGGCTGGATCGTCTACGGTCCGACGGGTGCGCGGAGCACACACGGGGCCGCGCCGGTCTTGAACTGCATCGCGACCGACGATACCGACCGATTACTTGAACGATTCTGGGAAACCGAGGAAATTCGTGCACGCCCAGCGCTCTCGGAAGCAGACGAAAAGTGTGAGAGACACTTTCGCGAGACTCATTCGCGCGACTCCGAAGGTCGGTACGTCGTTCGGCTTCCGTTCAAGGACGGACCGCCGATTGATATCGGTGAATCCTTCAAAAGCGCGTCTCTCTTGTACCGGAAACTCGAAAGTCGACTACGCGCTAAACCGGAGCTCACTAGGGAATACCATGCGTTCTTGCGAGAATACGAGGCTCTCGGCCACATGGAGCTCGTGCGCGACGCGCCACATGCGCCCGGTCAGCGCGTATATCTACCGCATCACCCAGTCGTGCGGGAGTCCAGCTCCACCACGAAAATACGCGTCGTTTTCAACGCTTCGCATAAAACTTCCAACGGAACTACACTAAATAACCACCTATTCGTCGGTCCCAGACTCCAGCGGGAACTTAGAGACGTTTTAATTCGCTGGCGCCGATTTCGGTTCGTTTACTGCGCGGACGTCGAGAAAATGTTTCGGCAGATTCGGGTGGAGCGGACGGACTGCAACTACCAATTTATTCTCTGGAGACCGCACGAACATGCTCCCATTCAGTCCTACCGATTGCTTACGGTCACATACGGCAGCGCGTGTGCGCCCTTTTTAGCGATGCGTTGTCTCGAGCAATTGTGCGAGGACGAAGGAATCTCCTTCCCGGAGGCAGTGGCGATCCTAGAGGAGTTACGCTATGTCGACGAAACGTTTTTCGGCGCGGACCATCTGGGCCAGCTGCGTAAGCTGCGTGATCAACTCAACGGTCTTATGGCGCGCGGCGGTTTCCATCTGCGTAAGTGGGCCGCAAACTCTGCGGAGCTACTCTCCGACATTTCCTCCGATGCGAACGAGAAGGCGCTTGATCGCCCGTTCGACGAGGGTGACGAGTTGAAGGTTCTCGGAATTACGTGGCAGCCTCATAGCGATATCTTCCGCTACAAGGTCACGGCGACAGACTCATCTGCGCGAACTAAACGAGCCGTTCTGTCCCATATCGCGAGACTGTACGACCCGCTCGATTGGGTGACTCCGGTAATTATAGTCGCCAAGATCTTTATGCAGGAATTATGGATAAAAAGATTCGAATGGGATGCGGAACTCCCCGACGACTTGCTGCGACGGTGGAACGCGTATCGCGACGGTCTCGCGCGGCTCGCGGAAGTGCGCATTCCCCGATGGCTCTCCATGTCCGAGGGAACTAAAACTGAAATCCACGGTTTCGCCGACGCATCGAGTCGAGCGTACGCCGCGGTGATATACCTGTGAGTTGTACAACCGACCGGCGAAACCCAAGTCACATTACTCGCCGCGAAATCAAAGGTCGCGCCGGTAAAAACCGTCAGTATACCGCGTCTAGAGCTGAACGCGGTCGTGCTGTTAGCTCGGTTGTTCGAATGGGCACAACAAGCTCTCGCCTTGCTGGGCGTCCCGACCTTCGGGTGGACGGACGCCGCCGTGGTCCTGGCGTGGCTCCGGGAGCACCCATCCCGGTGGAACCCGTACGTCGCGAATCGAGTCGCGGACGTGCAGACTCGTGTGCCATCCGTTCGATGGAACAACGTGCCGTCTTGACACAATCCCGCGGATTGCGCGTCGCGAGGTCTGACCGCTTCGGATCTATTAGAACATTCATTATGGTGGTCCGGACTACCATGGCTCCTGCTTCCTTCGACCGAGTGGCCGACCGATCCTACCGGGAGCACCTCGGCGGAGACGAGGAAGGAGATCTCCCTCGAATCAAAATCCAGCGCCGCTTGTCACGCTTTCACGGAAGAGGAATGGGACCTTCCGTCGCGATACTCAAGCTGGAACCGGCTAATTCGCATCACCGCGTATCTTCGTCGTTTCGGCGCGAATCTAAAAGGGCGAACCGCCCGAGAACCGATAAATTTATCGTCGTTAAGCACCGACGAACTACGCGAAGCGCAGATGTATTGGCTGAAAACCGTACAATCAACGCATTATCCGGACGAGATCAAAAATCTATCAGCGGGCACTCCGATTAAAAGATCAAGTCCGTTGAAAGCTCTCAATCCGTTTCTAGACGAACACGCACTAATCCGTCTGGGCGGGCGGCTCGCGAATTCCGCTTTGCCTTACGACGAAAGACATCCCATAATTCTGCCTCGACATCGCGTCAGCGCCCTTCTCATCGATCGCGCCCACAAGAGAACGCTGCACGGCGGCACCCAGCTAACACTACGTACGTTACGCCAACAATATTGGCTCGTCTCCGCGAGAGACGCCATCAAGGCTCAAATTCGAAACTGCGTGACGTGCATTCGGGAGCGAGCCGCCTCTCTTTTCCAGGTGATGGGAAACTTGCCGGAAGCGCGCGTTACCGTGTCCGCGCCGTTTTCTCACACCGGCGTCGATTACGCGGGCCCGATCTCGATCACCCCCATCGCAGGTCGCGGACAACGGGCACGAAAATACTATATTGCCGTGTTCGTATGCATGGCCACGAAAGCCGTTCATTTAGAGTACGCTGAGGATTACTCCACCGCCGGCTTCCTCGCGGCCTTTAAACGATTCGCAAGTCGCCGGGGGCTCCCTTCTCACATGTACAGTGACAACGGGACGAATTTTCTCGACGCCGATCGCGAGCTGAGTCACGCCGTTCGATCCTTGTTGCGAGATGCTGAACTTCACGACTATTTCGCGAGCGAGAACATACAATGGCACTTTAATCCGCCGGCGGCCCCTCACTTTGGAGAATTGTGGGAGGCGGCCGTAAAAGCCTTCAAGCATCACTTTCGTCGAATAGCGAAAAATCATACGCTCGCACAGGCAGAGCTCGGTACGTTGATATGCCAAATAGAAGCATGTCTTAATTCGCGACCGATCGCTGCGCTATCGGACGACCCACAGGACTTCGCGGCGCTCACTCCGGGACATTTCCTAATCGGCCGCCCACTCCTTTCCGTGCCCGAGACGTCCTGTCTCGAGATTAGAGAGAACCGACTTTCTCGCTGGCAGCTTGTCCAAAAGCTGCACGAGCAAATGTGGAAGTCTTGGTCGTCCGATTACCTGCATGCGTTGCAACAGCGACACAAATGGCAAAGAGCCACGGCGCCACTTAAAGTGAACGAGCTCGTTCTCGTTTGCAATAACTGCCTTCCACCGTCAAAGTGGGACTTGAATCGAGGCAGTTCATCCCGGCGCGGACGGGCAAGTACGCGTCGTTACGGTGCGCACCGCAAAAACGACTTTAAAAAGACCGATCTCGCAAATCTGCCGCCTATCTATCTCTCCGGATTCCCGCGACAATCTGACGGCCGCGGCTGAGCCGCTCGACGAACCCTCCAAAGCATGTAAATAAATGTAAATATAGCGAATGTACTTATAGTATCTGTGAATCATGTAACGTTGTATAAAAAAAAAACCTTCCCATATAGCGAGCCGTTTCGCGCGGTAACAGGAAAATCGTTTCCTCGGTTGCGACCGCGCGACGTCCAAGTATGTCATACGCGAGAAGTTATTGTACAGGGTGTATCATGACGATACAGAGCGGTACGGCGGGTTGCCCATTCGAGCAGGCGCGCATGGTCGTTCACAATTGCGTTGACTTCGGTGCATCACCTATAAACACTCGCATATCTTTTTTACAATAAAATGGACTTTGTAGCGCCCGAAGTTGCAATACAATTGTGACGGATTTCCGTAGCAGTAACGTTAAAACAGAAGTTGAGATGACAATACCGGTTATGAAATAAATTTTATTAAGAAAACGAAAGACATCTTCTCTCTTACGAAAAAAACTCGTACCATAGTCCATCATAATCATTATATATTATAATTTTATTACTTAAATTATTTTTTGCACACAATGTTTATGCACAGGACAAAAATCAGCAATTAGTATATGTGTGCAAATTTAAATTATAAGTCGGCTAATAAATTTCATTCAATGTAAGTTTAAATAATGGCAGAAATCACCATTAACAAATCTTACAATATTCATTTTGTTTAATTAAGAAATAATTTATCATTAAATTGATAATCAATTTAATATATCAATACTAATGAGCATTATATAATTCTTTATATAAATGATGCTGCTGCATCTTAAAAATCTTAATCTTAATCTCATAAACAAGAGGTTTATTAGTATAAAATATACATTTTAAATATGATGCTAATAAATAGTTTATATAAGGCAAATTATCATAATATTTAATGAATACTTTTCAGTAATAAATTCCTTGTAGATTTAAATGAGATTTAGTAGCATTATTTACATAAAGATGCTTATTAGCATCAGTATATTGAATTAATTATTAATGTTAATGATGAAATATTAATAATCTGAAATAAATGTTGTTAGACATAAGATCCGCTGATGATCGTTTTTATCGTTATAAATAACGATGGAAACGGTTATCAACGGATCTCGTGCCTAATAACATTTATTTCAGATTATTAATATATATATATATATATATATATTGTCACGTCTTTTTCACTCCCGGAGCGGTCCGGGCCGTGTGACGGATCAAAAGGGGAAGGAGAGAAGGATGATAGGCCTCTCCGGCAGTTCTCTCGCACCTCCGACACTCCACTAACCGAATTTTATTGTTGGGCGCCAGACGCGTGAATTCGCGTCCGCGAAATCGCGAGAAACTAAAGAGAGAGACGCAAGGCGAAATAAGTCGGTGTGCGAGGAATCGGCTAGCTCGACCTAATAACAGGGCGCGCCCTCAGAAAAGATTTCTAATAACGAGACAAAAAATATTCTTGACATGTTTAATCTCATCACAACCTGAAGTAGTATAAAAATAAAACAATATTGAGATTAAATCAATAATTCCTATTCTCTTCTCTCGAATAAAATAAGATTGACTTAATATCTTGAGACAAGAATATATAAATTTAAGCTTATATATTCTTGCGTTTAGACTAATCTTCACGTGACGTTATAACTTATAACGTCGCGTGAAGATTAGTCTAAACGCAAGAATATATAAGCTTAAATTTATACATTCTTGTCTCAAGATATTAAGTCAATCTTATTTTATTCGAGAGAAGAGAATAGGAATTATTGATTTAATCTCAATATTGTTTCATAACGCGCGATGTTAGAGCCATAATATTAGGCGCGATCCGCGCGACGGCCGCGCGCCGCGAAACGCCTGAGATGCATCTAAATATCCATTATTCAGATATTATTCCTGAAATAGGAAACTAAACTCACAAATACTTCGAAATCATAGCAGTCACGCAGATAATAATAGTAGAGTATTAAACTAACAAATAGTATAGAATAAAAACTATGAGGAAGTAATGTGCAAGTTTCTACTTGCACACTTAAAAACTATGAGGAAACAATGTGCAAGTTTCTACTTGCACACTTTTTTATTATTTTAAAACATCATTTTTTGAAGTCTCAATTATTGAGACTTGAGATGTTCTAACTGTCCCTCTTAGAAAGAGATGAATAGTGAGTAAACTAAGGTTTTTTTTTAAAGTTAACCGACGTTTGTAAAATCATAATAGATTTCTTCGTCACCCATGAGGTACTACTGTTAAATGAAATCAGTAACTTATACAGTCATTTATAAAATAAACGCTCGACACTCGGTCAGCTTCGCAAAGTTCAAACATCGATTTCATACCTTCTTAAAAGGGGATTAACATTTAACACTACACTGTGTTTTTTATATAACTAAAAAACTAATCAACCAAATCTTAAAGAATTATATATGGAATAGGGGTAGAAAAAATTGAAAAAAAACTCAAAAAACAATCTTTTCTTTGGTTTCTTCTACCCCAATTTTATATATCATTCTTTTAAATTTGGTTGATTAGAACCAACTTTATACACAATCAAAAGTTCATATACGAATTTACGAAAACAAAGCTTCCTCTATGAGGAAGCAATATATAATTTACCTGTTCTGAGACCTAATCACAAAATCTTTCTCGACGGAGCAAATCTTGGTGGAGCAACATTTGAGTTGTGTGTCTCTTGTAAGGATGCATTCTTAAATCTTTCTTAATAATTCTATGCGCCTTGTTATGGTCCATACCAAGATCATATCCGATACTTCTCGTGCTGGTGTGCGGATTTTCTGTAACTGCTTCTCTCACTTGATTGATAATTTCTTCCGGGCGATGATGATTTCGTGCGCGTGTTGACGTGTGTAACGTGCCATGCTGGATAAGGAGAGTTAATAAGGTATGGAAATACCCGTGTGCCGGGTGCCGCTTTTCAGGAAAGCGCTCAGCGTAAAAAATTGCGGCCTAACCTTCCATTTTTACGACATTCGCCGTAAATTAATAACATATTGGCCAACTCTTCGTTAGTATAACGAGGACGTTCCATCGTTCACCGCGTTTTCAATCCTCGCGTTGCACGCAAGGAAAAGAACGTCGGACCAGATAGTTTTTTGTCCGTCTACGGAAAATGCACTCGTCTGTTTTAAAAACGTCAAATGGTTAACGATGGAGCATCCTCGTTATACTAACGAAGAGTTGGCTAATATGTTGTTAATTTACGGCGAATGTCGTAAAAATGGAAGGCAGGCCGCAATTTTGTACGCTGAGCGCTTTCCTGAAAAGCGGCACCCGGCACACGGGTATTTCCATAACTTATTAACTCGCCTTGTCCAGCATGGCACGTTACACGCGTCAACACGCGCGCTAAATCATCATAATCGCCCGGAAGAAATTATCAATCAAGTGAGAGAAGCAGTTACAGAAAATCCGCACACCAGCACAAGAGGTATCGGATATGATCTCGGTATGGACCATAACAAGGCACATAGGATTATTAAGAAAGATTTAAGAATGCATCCTTACAAGAGACACACAACTCAAATGTTGCTCCCCCAAGATTTGCTCCGTCGAGAAAGATTTTGTGATTGGGTCTCAGAACAGGTAAATTATATAGTTTAATAATGTATTAGCTATATTAACAAAAGTTTCGCTCGACAAGCAATAGCTAAATAATATCAAACGGCCAATTTCGAGCTAATACCAGATGTTAGAAAAAAATATTTAATACATTCAATAATCGTATACAGACTTGTTTACGTTTCGTGCCTTACTTGGCCTTCTTCAGAACAATAAAAAAATATAAAGAAAAACGCATTACAATATATCGCATTATTCTACGAACAAAACGAATCAATTCGATCCAACGCCACAATTTACATTAATCCGGTCTCACCCAAGTAATTGGACAATTAGTCATATTGAAGTCAGAAGTATGTTGTCAATTGACGATTAATTGACAACATACTTCTGACTTCAATATGACTAATTGTCCAATTACTTGGGTGAGACCGGATTAATGTAAATTGTGGCGTTGGATCGAATTGATTCGTTTTGTTCGTAGAATAATGCGATATATTGTAATGCGTTTTTCTTTATATTTTTTTATTGTTCTGAAGAAGGCCAAGTAAGGCACGAAACGTAAACAAGTCTGTATACGATTATTGAATGTATTAAATATTTTTTTTTAACATCTGGTATTAGCTTGAAATTGGCCGTTTGATATTATTTAGGTATTAGCTATATTTTAAGCTTTCATACGAAATCGTGGCAAATAACTTTCATTTATCGAATATTTCTCGTTGACGCGTTTTTTTATATCGTGGCTAATCATATCACCGTTTCTTCTAAAGTCTGCGCGATAAAATGTCAACCTAAGTAATAAACAGAAAATTAATAATAATTTTTAACAAATTGCAAAAAAGGCATAAAAACATGAAAAAAAATACACAGATACATTATTGTACCTTTATATCATACAGATTTACGATATTGATGATATTGAGGATGACTACTTTCTGCGAAGTATATTATGGACAGACGAGAGCACTTTCCGCAGTGATGGCATGATTAATCGCCATAATGAACACCATTACGCGGTAGAGAACCCCCACTGTATAAAAGAAACGCACGTCCAGGGAAGATTCCACGTCAACGTTTGGATGGGGATTGTGGACGATACGATTATTGGACCGTACTTTTTCCCTGAAAATGTCAATGTCACGGCAGAAGTATATTCCGAGTTTCTGGAGGAAACACTGCCCGGTTTGTTGGAAGATGTTCCATTACACATCCGCCCAAACATCATCTTCCAACAAGACGGCCATCCAGCCCATACTTCCCTTCTCGCCCGTACGATTTTGAATCGTCGTTTTACGAACAGGTGGATAGGCATTCACAGTGATCTGCACGAGTGGCCACCGCGATCACCTGATCTCACGCCTCTGGACTTTTTTGCATGGGGTTTTATACGCGATCAGGTATATAAGACACTACCCATGAATCGCAACGAATTAATTGAAAGAATACGGGTAGCAAGTCGCGATATTACACCCGTCACACTAAGTAGAGTGCGACAAAATTTTATGCGGAGAGTCGCATTGTGTTTGGAGAACAATGGTGGACATGTAGAACATGTCCTGTAAAATAAATACATATTGTAAATACATTGGTTTAATTGCGTCAGGTGTGATTCGCGTTAGGACACCTAGATTATCCACGCGATATTGGTTGCGCCGAGATATTATTCGCGTTGGTGTGATTGTGCTCCGATGTTAACTGCGTGCAAGCCTTTGCGTTAGAATCATATTTGCGTCGGAATGTCGTTCGTGCCGACATATTATTTGCGTTAGAATATTGATCGTGCCGATTGATTTCTCGAGTCGGGGTGTCATTCGCGTTATTCACACCGACTGATTATTCTCGTTAGGATATTATTTGCGTTAGGATATTATTTGCATTAAGATATTACTTGCGTTGACCTAATATTGCGTCCCGTTATTACGCGCGGTAATTCCGTACCTTTCCCCGCGTTAGTTTTAGTATTTCGTGTTATGCCAAGCGCCTCAGCGTCTTATTCTTCGCGTCAGGATACCCTTGGCGATATTACGCGTTGCGTTCGACCATTATTACGTTGGGATGTCACTTGTGTTACGTTCCCTATTTGCGTTAGATTAAGGCAATTTGGCGAAAGAATCCTTGCGCCGCTTGGGACCTTGAGTTCACGCGCTCCGAGCGTGACGCACGATTATTTCGCGTTTACTGCAGTTATGTCGCATTCGGTCGTAACTTCTGTAGATATTCTATATTATTTGTTAGTTTAATACTCTACTATTATTATCTGCGTGACTGCTATGATTTCGAAGTATTTGTGAGTTTAGTTTTATACCAGTATTATCTTGCTCATCAACGACGCCTTCCGCGCGTTTACTAAATTAACGTAATTCTCCGCTTATTTCTGGCGTCCGCGTTACTGCCATTCTTATTGTTCAAAACTTGACGCCCGTGTTATCAGCTATCTATTTGCTTTTTTTGATTAATGAAAGCCGAAATGGCCGCATTGTTTTCCGAAAGTTATTCTACAATAAATGTTCCTTTTCATTTGTTAGCTGACTGAGTTAATGATTTGCGTGTCACCCCGCCGAACATCGCGCTGCCCTTAATCAACCCCGCCACCCTCAGAAAAGATTTCTAGATACAATGCTATTACTCTTAAATCTAATCATAAAATAGGATCGAAATAGGGCCAATCATATTTAGTATTGAAACAACAATATTTTAATCTTAAATAGAAAATTTCTTAAGTTTAGAATAAAATATTCTTGATACTATCCCTCTAACTTTCTCAGAAAGATGCAGATAGAACTTTGTGACAATCCTATAATATTCTTGATTCAATAATAGACGAATCTGAAAAAAAATCTTATTCTATTCTTGCAAAAAGAGAATTTGTAGATTGTTAGGAATCTATTATATTATTTTTTCAAGATCCTTTTTGTGATAGAATGAAATAAAGGTATTTATGAACAAAAACAGCTATTATTTTGTAACGTTTTATTATTACGTTTTTATACAAAACGTATGATTTTCGATTATTTTTATGATTTATGATTTTACACTTATGATCATACAAAACGTATTTGATAGAAAGCCGTTTTATTCTCCATTGATTTATCTTTCATAGAGAAATCAATGGAGAATAAAACGGAACGGAACCAATCGTTGATCATTAGCAATAATTCTGATGTTGGTTGCTGTATGGATAGCCAAATCTTGAAATTTTAAGTAATGCCATTGATCAGTGAAATCAATTTTATAAGCATAGAAATGAGTATTAAAATTTACTGTGGTAAGTTTCTTAAGTAAAAAATATACAATATTATCTCTGGATACAGATATTGTATAAATATAACCAAATTGAGGATTTTTACTTCTTTCCCAATCTACAACAACCAACATGCCATTCTCATAATGAGAGTCATTAATTTTAATCCATTTAACAATATTCCATTTTGCGAAACATATAACTTCAGGTAATATATAACGAAAACTAGAAAATTCTTTTACCTCAGTCCTATATGGACAGTCTGAACGGATGAAAATGATATTTTCAAGGATAAACCTCTCCCAGCCAGTATAACCGACAGCAAAATTTAAGTTGGTGCCTTTTATAGCTATAGAATAAGATCAATTGATTCTGTTGGCAGACGAATAGGCTATTTGTTTTCCTTCTCTATGTTTAGCTTCCATTCTAATACATGATAATGGCTCAAGAGGACCTATTTCAGGAATAATATCTAGATAATGGATATTTAGATGCATCTCAGGCGTTTCGCGGCGCGCGGCCGTCGCGCGGATCACGCCTAATATTATGGCTCTAACATCGCGCGTTATGAAACAATATTGAGATTAAATCAATAATTCCTATTCTCTTCTCTCGAATAAAATAAGATTGACTTAATATCTTGAGACAAGAATATATAAATTTAAGCTTATATATTCTTGCGTTTAGACTAATCTTCACGTGACGTTATAAGTCTCAAGATATTAAGTCAATCTTATTTTATTCGAGAGAAGAGAATAGGAATTATTGATTTAATCTCAATATTGTTTTATTTTTATACTACTTCAGGTTGTGATGAGATTAAACATGTCAAGAATATTTTTTGTCTCGTTATTAGAAATCTTTTCTGAGGGCGCGCCCTGCTATTAGGTCGAGCTAGCCGATTCCTCGCACACCGACTTATTTCGCCTTGCGTCTCTCTCTTTAGTTTCTCGCGATTTCGCGGACGCGAATTCACGCGTCTGGCGCCCAACAATAAAATTCGGTTAGTGGAGTGTCGGAGGTGCGACAGAACTGCCGGAGAGGCCTATCATCCTTCTCTCCTTCCCCTTTTGATCCGTCACACGGCCCGGACCGCTCCGGGAGTGAAAAAGATGTGACAATATATATATATATATATATATATATATTAATAATCTGAAATAAATGTTATTAGGCACGAGATCCGTTGATAACCGTTTCCATCGTTATTTATAACGATAAAAACGATCATCAGCGGATCTTATGTCTAACAACATTTATTTCAGATTATTAATATTTCATCATTAACATTAATAATTAATTCAATATACTGATGCTAATAAGCATCTTTATGTAAATAATGCTACTAAATCTCATTTAAATCTACAAGGAATTTATTACTGAAAAGTATTCATTAAATATTATGATAATTTGCCTTATATAAACTATTTATTAGCATCATATTTAAAATGTATATTTTATACTAATAAACCTCTTGTTTATGAGATTAAGATTAAGATTTTTAAGATGCAGCAGCATCATTTATATAAAGAATTATATAATGCTCATTAGTATTGATATATTAAATTGATTATCAATTTAATGATAAATTATTTCTTAATTAAACAAAATGAATATTGTAAGATTTGTTAATGGTGATTTCTGCCATTATTTAAACTTACATTGAATGAAATTTATTAGCCGACTTATAATTTAAATTTGCACACATATACTAATTGCTGATTTTTGTCCTGTGCATAAACATTGTGTGCAAAAAATAATTTAAGTAATAAAATTATAATATATAATGATTATGATGGACTATGGTACGAGTTTTTTTCGTAAGAGAGAAGATGTCTTTCGTTTTCTTAATAAAATTTATTTCATAACCGGTATTGTCATCTCAACTTCTGTTTTAACGTTACTGCTACGGAAATCCGTCACAATTGTATTGCAACTTCGGGCGCTACAAAGTCCATTTTATTGTAAAAAAGATATGCGAGTGTTTATAGGTGATGCACCGAAGTCAACGCAATTGTGAACGACCATGCGCGCCTGCTCGAATGGGCAACCCGCCGTACCGCTCTGTATCGTCATGATACACCCTGTACGTCAATATTATCAATTTTCAATCGCGCCTGAAGGGACGCGAGACGGGCGGAATGTTCACGATTCTTGGCGGCGCGAGGCAGGGAGACCGTTGCTGGTGTCGAACGCCGCAGATCATTCTCGAAAGTCTTTGTGTATCTGACTTGCCATTTAGTTATTAGCTGATCGGTATTATTCTGTCTTGAGACACTCTGCGTGTACGTTCGACATAAACACTTCGCGCTCTCCCTCTCTCGACTCCTCCCGACTCGACCGACGATCTCGCCGACAGTATCGAGTCAGTCTGAGCTGAGCGAGAGTCGAAAGTAGTAATAAAGGAAATAGCCGGGAAAATCGAAATTCTTTTGCCCAACCCACTCCGATCCAGAACACTATACACGAGAATCTCGTGAACACGAAGATAGAATTTCCGTCGAGCGACGATGACGACGAAAAAGTGCAGAAAACTGCAGTACGCGAAATAATACGCGACGCGAAACGCGATAATAAACCGGGTGCGAAACGCATTTCCGTAATCGAAACACGACACGTCACCACGGATGGAGAAGAAATTTCGTCTGTGAAGATAGAAAATGACGTTGTGACCGGACGGCACGAGTTCGGCCCGATTCTCGCGGCTATCTTCCCATCTAACGGTCGCCACTCGGTTTTACCTCTGACTACCGAGAAGGTAATTTCGCATCAACGCCCCGATTCTTAACAAGACGCTAATATTATTCCTTTCTTTCAGACTGATGCCCCTGATGGACCACCGTTGCTGCTACCCGTCTCCAGATCCTCGCCTATTCGCATACTGAATAAAGGTACGTCTCGATAATTTATATTAATTATGTGCTAATACTCTTCTTCTGTTGCAGGCCCCGCCCAGGATGGATCGTCGCTGCTGCTGATCGTCTCCGGATCCTCGCTTCACATCGCATACCGGATCGCCGCTGGACAACGAGGGATCATCGCCAAGGGACAAGGTAAGTAGAAGGTAAGTATCACTAATTATACAATTAATCTTGAGACTTTGTTTTAGAATTCACTATTCTTTAATTCCAGATCGATGTATCCATGTTACAAGTCGCCTCACAATTACATAAAGTAAGTTCACCACGGTGTCGCCACGCTTCGGTGTGGATCGCGCTTTATGGATTAACAATCGCCGAATTTGTTGATCTCGGTTGTTTAAATATAACAAACAACGCCGTTCGTACAATATCTTGTAGTCGCGAGACTCAATGTCCGCGATGGTAGTATACTCGACACGCACTTATGATCGCCGCCGTTATATCCGTGCGAACCGGATTATTTATGTTAATTGGTATCGTTGTACCTCTCGCTATTGTTGAGTAAGTATTTAACGCGCTATTACGCGGGAGTTCCCGATTGTTAAGTATTTGCTACCGCTATCGTCGTACTCTATCTTCGCGTTACGCGGAACTATTATGAGACACGTCCGTTCGCTAAGCCGATACTCGAGAGACTGCCTCGAGCCGCCTATCTCGCGCTGGCTCCCCACCATGCCGAACCATCCCTACTCTCGGGTTGTTTTCGTCGTTCGCCGTGACGTCACAACTTTCTCTTTCGGTTTTTATGTGTTTTCGCACGCGCTTCCACATCGTCGCGCGTGATTGTCACGCTTGCCCCCCGTGCCCCCGTTTCGGACGCTCCCGGGTGGAAATTTCCGTGCGCAGTACCATGTGGAGGTTCCCTTCCTTCGGTACCGCTACACCAGGTTTTCACCTCCTTCGTCTTCGTGGTGCCGTTGACGCCGACCCGTGCGCACCGCCTCGGAGACGTCCCCGACGATGATTCCGGATCTATTTCCCGTAGAAAACGTCTGGGTGTACTCTGGGTTGTCGGCCGTTGACGCTGACCCGTGCGCACCCCTTTTGAGGTGCCCCTGATGATATTTCCGGACCGACTTCCTGGAGAAGACGTCCGTGTGCACTTTTGGGTGTTGACCGTTGACGCCGACCCGTGCGCACCTCTTTGGAGATGCCCCCGAACAGATTTCCGGACCGACTTCCTGGAGAAGTCGTCCGTGTGCACTTTTGGGTGTCGGCCGTTAACGCCGACCTATGCGCACCTCCTCTGAGATGCCCCGGAACAGGTTTCCGGACCGACTTCCTATAGAAGTTGTCCGGGCGCCCTTTTGGTGGTCGGACGTTGACGCCGACCCTATAGGCGGGTGTCCCAGGTCCTCGCGAGATGAATACGAGACTTTGTTCCTGGGGAAGAAGTCCCCTTTTGGAGCTGATGCTCCGCCGACGACGCCGACCCTGTAGTCGCGTGTCCCAGGTCCGGCTAATGCTCCTCTGCACCTTTATTCCTGGAGATTGTCGCGGTTCACTTACCGATCGCATTTATCATCCCGCTGACCTTATGCGTTAAAACAAAATGTCCTGACACCGTGAACCGTCATCAAAATATCAATGAACCTTTATTGTCAGCGATCTGTCATACTAAGCTTAATTTATCTATGCCGTCTCGGCTAATTCCGCCATATGTAAATATTGCCATATGGGCACGCAAGACTTAGGCTGCGTTTTCACTTGACGCTTGACGCTGGATGACGCTAGCGTCAACAGACGCTAGCGTCAAAACGGCTAAAGGAGCGTTAAACAGTGCACTGGAATTGCGCAGTAATAAGGTGCGTTCCGTTGAGTTTAGGTTAACTAATACTCATTGAAAAAATGTCAGTCAATCAAAGATATTACGAATGGCAAAGGAAGTGTTTTAAAATAATAAGAAGAGAGAAGAATAAAAAACGTTTAATGGTTTGTGTGGCAATAATAAATGAGTTGGAAAAAATACAGAGAAGAAAATATACCAAAAAACGTTATTGGGTTGCACCATTATTTGAAAATAGAAAATTGCATAGTTTTTATCATGCAATATTTCCCAATATTATCTTAGAAGACAGCACGTTTAACAATTATTTTCGAATGACTGCTACACAGTTCGAAGATTTGCTACAAATAGTAGGGCCTTCGTTGAGTAGACAGAACACTTCCTTTCGTGAGTCAATATCTGCTCCTGAACGACTGTGTTTGACATTAAGGTTTGTTTTTATTCTTTGTACTATTACTATGGCTGGATTCGGGGAGCGCGCTATTAGCGCTATTTGCTTAGTCTATCCTTGTTTTACACTTGATGAGCGATAAAGATAGAACGATGCAATAGCGCTAATAGCGCGCTCCCCGAACGCAGCCTATATATATTACAACACATTGAATGTGTTAATCTGTTTAATATTACTTGCCTTTTAAACATATTACACTTTATAGATATTTAGCTGCTGGTGATTCTATGAGATCAATTTCATATCAGTATCTAATTGGAGTAACAACAGTTTGTAACATCATTACCGATACATGTAACGCTATTTGGTCTTGCATTCATGAGGAAGTCCTTCCAAGTACCTTGAATGAAGGAGATTGGTCGCGCATAGCGGAAGAATTTTATGAGAAATGGAATTTTCCGCATTGCGTAGGTGCTATTGACGGAAAGCACATACGAATACAAGTAAAATCAGTAAACACCTTACTTTTTAACATTTTTAATTGATGACATAATAATTATTTACGATGGTTCTTTCAGTGTCCTAATATAATGCAGGTTCTTCATACTACAATTACAAGAATTCTCACAGCATAGTCCTTCTGGCAATATGTGATGCAAATTACAAATTTACTTTTGTGGACATTGGAGCATATGGTCGACGTAGTGATGGTGGCATTTTTCGATCTTCTCTAATGGCACAAAAGTTTCATAATAAGGAAATGAATTTACCAGAACCACAACCTATCACAGCTGATGGAGTATCTCTACCATACGTGCTTGTAGGTGACGAAGCTTTTCCACTAACAGAATATTTACTTCGACCGTATCCTGGAAGAGGAGGTTTAAGTAACGAACGAATTATGTACAACTATCGGCTGAGTAGAGCAAGAAGAATGATTGAAAGTTGCTTTGGAATTTTATGTAGCCAATGGCGGATATTAAGGCGTCCCATTGATACTACAGTTGACACGTGTATGAAAATTGTTCAAGCCATTATCTGTTTACACAATTGGCTTCGAGTTGCAGATATTGGCCATGATGAATATATACCATCCAATCTAGTTGATACAGATAATTCACACGATTTCATACCTGGCACTTGGAGATCAGATGTAACTGATGAAAGTGCTTTGCGGGATATAAGTCAATGTGGTTCTAACTTAGGTTCACGTAAATCCATGATGATACGAGATCAATTTTGCCACTATTTTAATAGCGAAGGAGCAGTTCCCTGGCAATTTGAGCACTGTTAAGAAACAAGCCAACGCTAACGCTAGCTACATAAGGATATTTTTTTATTGATATCTTCAATATACATTTATAGTGTTTTTTTAGTTATTTAAAGCAGGATTAAATACAATTTTTTATAACTTTTCAACTTTTAACTTTTAACTTTTTGTCTTATCTCTTATCAACAATAATTACAACAGCTGGCATATGCTGCCGGTTGTTCGGTAGTTCACGTCAGGATGGTATATTCTGACGATACATCTGATTATACATCCGATGGTATATTCCTGAAAGAGAGAGAGTATGGCGCTTACCAGCCGCAAGTCTCTGGTGAAATTGTCATTTTGCACATTGTACATAATCGGTATTCTGATCATTGCCAAGCAATTATTTCGTGCCATTGACAATCCCAGGGTTTACAAGGAGCATCCTCTCAGATAAGATATCGTTGACCAGAAAATTACCAGATGTACGCAACCCCCTGTAAGATTTTAATATGCATAGTACGCATAGCGTTTGAAAAGATATTTTTACATAAATATAATATATGTAGATGTATATAGAATATCCTTTCTTTTTTGTATTTCCAAATGGATGTGATATTTAATATAATATTTCCAGATGTGCAAATCTTACATACGATAGATTATTACCAAGTGCTAATATAATAATTATTTTTTATAACGAACCATGGAGCGTTCTGTTACGCATAGTGCATAGTGTCTTGAAGGGTTCTCCGCCAAATCTATTAAAAGCGATTATTTTAGTGGACGATCACAGCGAGGAAGGTATCGAAATTAATGTAACTAATATGTAAATCAACATATTAGTGATTTCTTAAAATGTATATCTGCTATTTAAGTTACATTATTAGACATTATTTTAGGTCTAGCAATGATATTCGCAAATGCCATAAAATGTTCTTTTTATAAAATATAATCGTTACACAAGATAAATTATTACATAAGAATGATGTAACTATTTGGCAGAATACAATGTGTTAAATAATTAATGTTGTATGTAAAATATATTTTCCGATTGTGTTAATTTGTAGAAGAACTTCAGGGACAATTGGATTATTATCTTTCGACGCGTTTACCTGCCAAAGTAAAGCTACTGAGATTACCGTATAGACAAGGATTGATACGTGCTCGTCTACATGGAGCTAAAATTGCTAGAGGCGATGTTTTCGTCTTCCTGGATGCACATTGCGAAGTTATTAAAGACTGGTATTTTGACCTGTGATATCAATTTAATTAGAAGATACTATTTTTTCGTATAGACTAATTTTTTAAATAAGAAATATTGAAATAACTTTACATAAAAGAGAAAGAGAACTTTATTAATACATGCATTTTAACATAATGCAGGTTACAACCTCTGCTACAGCGAATAAAGGAAAATAAAAGTGCTGTACTAATGCCAATAATCGATAACATTTCCGAGGAGACGTTTGAATACTTCCACGATAACGAGGCGTTTTTCTTTCAAGTTGGTGGTTTTACATGGTCGGGACACTTCACGTGGATAAATATTCAGAAATACGAGATCGAGTCGCGTTCCTCTCCTATATCGCCGACTAGGTCTCCTACTATGGCAGGCGGTCTATTTGCTATTAATAAAATATATTTTTGGGAAATTGGTAGTTACGATGACAAGATGGATGGTTGGGGAGGCGAAAACTTAGAAATATCCTTCACAGTGAGTACAATTTCTTCAAATATATTAAAATTATGACGTCGGTTTATTACTACAAGCATGTACGTTACAAATTTTATATTGGTTTAATGAGATTTTATATTCTTTGATAAATTGATATTCTTCAACAGATTTGGCAGTGCGGTGGTACGCTAGAAATCATTCCTTGACCTACCAGAACCACAACCTATCACAGCTGATGGAGTATCTCTACCATACGTGCTTAATAAAAACTATATATTATTAATATGTTTAAAATGCAAGTACTACCAAACAAATTAACACGTTGAATGCCGAGTGGCTCACGTAAATCCATGTCCAGTGTTTTATATATTTTCTTTCAGCATATCATACGATAGTTGCAAATGTTTTTGAAATGCTTCTTGCTTTTGCGCTTCGGATAAACGACGAATTCGGGATCCCAGCAAATTTAAAAACAAGTCGACGTCGTCAGGCTGAGGTGGCGGCGGTAAAACAATGTCATCATTGCTGGAAGCATCGCAGAAAGCATTAGCAATTCTCTCAATGGCACTTTTTTCGTTGAGATTGCCTGATCTTTTTGCTGGAATATAATAAAAAATAATAATTATAATATATCTATATGTAAGAAAAATGTATATAATGTTATATATAATGTAATTAATGTTATATACCTGATCGAATATTCGCAGTTACTTCTAATGACTGGTCCGATTCTTCTAATGTATCTGCACTTCTGGAAATATTTGATGCTGTGCTGAAATGTAATTATAAATAATTATAAACATATGTCTAACCTATAATAAAAAAACATCTGTAAACCCTGTTTTTAATTTTATGATTCTTTAATTATTTAACATTTAGAACGATATTGATACAATTATTGCATATTAGTATTGTATGTACGTTTACTTTAAAAAATTTGTTATTAAAATTTATGTAATACATATGTGTCCTTTTAATAAACACAAAAACCAAACTTACGTTTTGACCAAGCACGAGTCACGTAAAAATTCCATATTATTATAATGATGCCACAATCGAGTGGTATGTGCCCTTGCAGATCCACTCGCCTTTTGTTCGGATTGAATAATTTTCCTGTAGGTATCGTGCAAAGATTTAAATTTGCTTTTGGCCGTTTCTGGACTAATTATACCTTGAAAAAATGTCGTTATGAAAAAATAATGTTGCTGGAAGAAAGGAGCAACAGTTTCTTTTAAAAAATTCTTATTCTTACCATCCAATGCATCGGAAACTTCCTGCCACAGTTTTTTAGTCGCTTTCGCACTTCTTTGCCTGACATCTGATTGGAAATTCCATAGTGGTTCCCGTTTTTGCACTTCCAGAATCAAAAGTTCCTCTTCATCGAATGACATACATGTTTTCAATTTTTTTTTCCTTGTAGAATATTCGATCTTGTTAGGAGGTTCCTTTTTAAATGTTGATTCTCTGCAAAAAATAATTATATATTTATTACATCATATTCTGTAACGAATGTATTTGCATTCTTAAGCGGGGAACACAGACTTTTGCATAACGCATAATACGTAAGCACAAGAAAACTGATTGGTCTATTTCTTTATGCACATGTGTATGGACCAATCAATTTTCTTATGCTTATGCATTATGCGTTGTGCAGAAATGTGTGCTCCCCGCTTTAGGTGGGACGCGATTGACCACGTTGCGATTCACCACAGCCAAAACTCACAGAGCTGATTCAGTGGAAAAACTCTAGACACCGAGGGCTGTGAGTGGCTGTGGTAAATTGCAACGTGGTCAAACAAGACATTCTCTGTATTTTTTTACCAGGCAAATTTTCCTTATTAACAGGATTCAGTGTTAATTCGTCGTTTCCAGTCACTTTTTTCGTAATGATATTTTGCTCATCTGTAATAAAGTATTATACATAGGCATTATATACAGTTTGTATAATTCTTAGGCATTTTATAAAATGTCTGTTTAGTGTTTTCACTCTTGTCATGCTACCTTACGTCTGGAATATAATTATCAGAGTTATACTGTGTGTTGTACATACCTGTCATTGGATAAAAATATAATGTTGCATCATCAACATAATATTTGGTATAGCCTTTTAAACAGGAATGATTCACTATCTCATTCCTGGAAATTATCATCTCACAGAGTCCACATGTCTGGACCACATCTAATTCCTATAAAATATTAAAATAACGTATATATGTTATTTTATACACTTTTATTATATAAATCACAATATACATGTTGTGTGCACGTGTATGGGCACGTGTATGGCACGTGTATGTATGTGCACGTGTATGTGCACGTGTATGTATGTGCACGTGATGTGCACGTGTATGGGCACGTGTATGTGCACGTGTATGTATGTGCACGTGTATGTGCACGTGTATGTATGTGCACGTGATGTGCACGTGTATGTATGTATGTGCACGTGTATGTGCACGTTGCGTAATGTGAACAATTAAATTAATAAATTAATTTTTCTACATAATTTACACGACTAGGTTAAGTTAAACATCTTCACAAAAATATCTGTGGCTTAAATTAAACCATTATAAATAATTATTATTATTTAATTTTTATGATTCACATAAAAGTACTTCACATCAGAGACAATTACATATTTCTTACATGAAAAACAGTAAAAAATAAGGTTGCATTTTCCGTTGCTGTTTACTCATTTTCGTTAACATGGTTATGTCTAAAAGCCACAGATACTTTCATGCAAGTTTAATTATTATTATTAAAGTACAACTGTGTAATTATTATAATAACAATATTACTTACTTCCCTGTCTTCGTCAAACATTTTTTCCTTTCCAATGTTTCAGTATGTCGCTCGATTCCTTCGCGCCCACGGATGACGACAACGAATACTTGACGCGCCTTGAAGCAGTTGAAGCTGAACAAATCCAGCTTTCTTTTCTTGACGCTAGCGTCGAAAAAGAGATCACGTGACTGACTAGACGCTAGCGTCAGATTGATAGTGAAATTGCAGCCTTACTGACTAACTTAATCTTTAAACTCGGAATCTTATTGCCGAGTTTGTCACATGAGTGATTCAAAACAAAACAATACCGAAAACTATCCTTATCGCCGCGAACCAAAGAATAAAATAAACTGACTCAATCGCGGCCCACGATCTTTCGCGCGCTTCATCGTCCCCTCACTCCGTCTCTTCCCCACCGTTGGACGGGCTGAGGAAGTCGTCAAACGGCTGGTCGACCTCTCCCGCAGGTGTTGGCACCCACACTATTGGCGGCTGCATCGGGATCGCCTGGCTTCCCGTGGACCCCTCGCTGGGCCCGGTCGCGGTCGAGCCACCCGGCGAGATGGCGGGCATGTCCCGCAGTCGCTCACCTACCCGTCCGGAAGGTGCGTCGCTTTCGCTCGCGCCGCGAGCGTCTGCTCGAGGACCACTCGCGGTGACCCCCGCTGGCGCACGATCGCCCTCGGAGAGAGCGGTCGCAACGTCATGCCCGTGAAGAACGAAGTAGCGGACACTAACAATGACGCTCAGCCAATGAGGTGTCAGATCGCAGAGGACGACGAGGAGCGCCGATCTTTTGACAAAAACGATGCTACACCCATTTCCGAAGACGTAATTCGTCAGCTGAAGAAAGCCAAGGTCGACAAAGCGAAAACCAATAAGAAGAAGGAACAGACAGAAATAGAGAAAGGTCACGTAGTGCATGTAAATATCGTACGGACCAATGACATAATTCGAAACTTCGACGAAGACATGCTCGAGGAGCAGAACAAAAAGGTACAGAGTGTAAAAGTGCCCTTTATCAAAATTTATTTTGAAGACATTGCAGTAACGACATTGGTCGACACAGGATCCCAATTGTCGATAATCTCTTACGTTGTACACGAAGAGTTAAAGAAGAAAGGACTTATTCTGGATGTCCTACCAATCAGAAAATTCTTATTAAAAGGAGCTTTCCAAGAAAGAGGAGAAGTCGTAGCTAATAAAGCACGCATCGCATTTACTTACAAGAAGCAGTCCTATACACACGAGTTCCACATCGTGAAAAAAATCTGTTACGAGGTCATCTTGGGAATAGATTTCCAGTCAAAAAACAAGATGTCAATGAGATTCGATGGGATACCCGAAATAGTATTCGCTGCAGAAGAAGAGGCTGAGGTGACGAGAATCGCACCAATCACAGCAGAGATGACTGAAGAGGAAGCTACCGAAAAATTACAAGAATTAATTGACGAATACGAAGACATTTTCGATGGAACGATCGGGTGCGTTAACCATTACGTACATGAAATATATTTCCGATTGAAGAAAGCATTTAAGAAGAAATCTTACCCTATACCGGAAAAGCACTTACCAAGGGTACGCGAGTACATGAAAGAGCTCGAGGAGAAAGGAATAGTCGAGCGTGCCGCTACTCAATATATAAATTCACTGGTGGTAGTTGTCAAGAAAGATGGAAGTATCAGACTCTGTCTCGATGCCAGAGATATTAACAAGAAGATGACCAATGACCATGCACAGCCGCCAACCATCGAGGAAATGTTCCGAAGAGTGGGAAGAAAGAAGTACTTTACAACGCTAGACATTTTACAGGCGTTTTGGCAAATTCCACTGAGCCGCGAGTCCATGCAATACTGCGGATTCATGTTTGATGGGCAAACATACATTTTCAAAAGGATGCCATTTGGAATAAAGACAGCAGGCGCAGCGTTCACAAGAGCGATGAGAGATGCCTTGGGGGACGACTGTTTTGATTTTGAGATCGTATATCTCGACGACGTAATGATTGCGTCGAAGACTCTAGAAGAGCACATACAACACCTGAAGATCGTCTTTGAACGACTCAGAAGAGTAGAATTCAAGCTGAATCTGAAGAAATGCGACTTTATGAAGAAAGAAATTAAATTCCTTGGTCACACATTCACAAAAGTACAGGCCGAGATGAACGACGAAACCAGATTGGCCATCATGAATTTCAAGAGGCCACAAAACAAGAAAGAAGTACAGATGTTCCTAGGATTGATAAACTGGGACAGAAGATTCATAGAGAACTTGGCGAGATTAACGAGGACATTAGAACAGTTGCTAAAAAAGGGAGTAAAGTTTGCCTGGGAGCGCGAGCATCAAGTGGCGTTCAATGATATCAAAAGGGCATTTGCAGAATTCCTAGCTTGTTTCTGATTCGTCCGGATATGAAGTTCGGCATAAATGTCGACGCAGCGAGAAGCGGATTGGGTGCAAGACTATACCAATACCGTGAAGGAGAAGATGCGAAATATACAATCGCATACTTGAGTAGAAGCTTAAAAGGCGCAGAAGTGCGTTATACGATTACTGAGCTAGAATGCTTAGCATTAGTTTTTGCCTTACGAAAGTGGCATACATTACTGATGGGACGACATGTACGACCCAGTGAGAAAGCTAATATCGAAACGATGTCGAAACGATGTCGAAATTAGCTTAAACATCGAAATTAGCTCGAAAACGCTGACAAGGGTAAGAAAAGTCAACATTCGTTTAGATTTCGAAATATTTTCGAGTAATCTTAAATAAACTGACATGAATGATAGACAGCCACTCCTGTTACTGTTTTCTTCAATTTTACTGTTGTAACTCTGTGCACATTTGTTGATATGCAAAATCTCGATTCGAGGTTGAAATGATATCAATATGATACTACAATTCGATGTTAAAATGACTCATCGATTCGACATCGATTTGACGTCGATTTGACGAGTCATTTCTTATGCCCGTTCTAGACTGGAGGATGAACCTACTCTCGGCTCTAGTGTAGACGGGTAAAAATCTATAGTTTATGTATAGTTTATGTCACGTACACTATAGAAAGGAGGATGAGCCGAGAGTAGGAACATCCTCCAGTCTAGAACGGGCATTACTGATTGTGAGTAAAGCGGGGAACACAGACTTTTGCATAACGCATAATACGTAAGCATAAGAAAACTGATTGGTCTATTTTCTTATGCACATGTGTATGGACCAATCAATTTTCTTATGCTTACGCATTATGCGTTGTGCAGAAGTGTGTGTTCCCCGCTTAAGAATTCCCATATACAGCACAGATGCGTGCAGTCACATTGCAGAAACGTTGCAACATTGCAAAACGGCGAATATTCACATACAATCAACAATAATATTCGCCGTCTTAATTTTCTTGATATGATTAGTTAAATTATTTTGTATATGTACTGAAAAAGACTCCGGTAACAATTTTTTTATATAAAAACATATCTAATCAGTGAGAAAGCTAATATCGAAACGATATGTCGAAACGACGACGAAACGACGTCGAAATTAGCTTGATTATGCTGGCAAGG
Organism: Temnothorax nylanderi; assembly: GCF_030848795.1. Lineage (NCBI taxonomy): Eukaryota > Metazoa > Arthropoda > Insecta > Hymenoptera > Formicidae > Temnothorax > Temnothorax nylanderi. The sequence continues at coordinate 54,601 of NW_027249352.1, read as the reverse complement.
GTAAAAAAGTCAACATTTGTTTGAATTTCGACATATTTTCCAGTAACCTTAAATAAACTGATATGAATGATAGACAGCCACTCCTCCCAGATAGCACAGCTGATCTTTATGAATTAAAAAAAATCTGAATCTGATCTTTATGAATTCATAAAGATCAGCGCTGTGCTATCTGGGCTGTTATGTTCAATTGTTCAATTTTACTGTTGTAACTCTGTGCACATTCGTTTATATGTAAAATCTCGATTCGAGATCAAAATGATATCAATATAATACTACAATTCGATGTTGAAAATTCTCATCGATTCGACATCGATTTGACGTCGATTCGACAAGTCATTTTTTACTTACTGGAATAAATAATTTCGAGTTTTGTTTTTTAAATTTGTTATTGCGCTAAGATCATTCCTTATAATTAACGTTGCTGTCTTGCTGGAATTTAGAAATAAATTGTGCAAATATTGATAAATATTAATATTGATAAAGGTCTTTTCTACTAGTATTGTATTGTTGCAAATATTACATAATACATAATTGCAACATTCCCAATTTTATCCAGATTTCGTCATATAATCTTTATAATCTTTTCCTATCATGGTACGGTATATCAATATACTGCGGTTGATGATCGTGTATCGATATAGTATATCGATTGCCGGGATCGCCCATTCCTAACCTAATCTCGGTGCATTTGGCGGCATGTGGACGTAGCGGTTTGTGTGGTGGTTATAATTGTCACTTATTGGCCTTATAATAGCTTGGGCATATCGCAATGGACAACGAAGATAGACCAGTGAGTAATACAAATATTATCTTATACCCTTCGTTACTTATTATCGTAAGGTAACGCCCGGTCCGTGGCTCAGGTTATACCGACGGCGGGGACAAGGGCGGCGATTCAGGATGGATGTGATGAAGGTGAAGAAAAGGGTAAACCTCGATGAAACGCGTAACGATACTTTATTATCAGGACACACGCGGGAAGCGTCCGCGTTACCTTACACTATCGTAATAAAATACATTCTTTTGTACTCGTAAGAATATGCATATCGGTCAGACAGACAGCGTTTTAAATTGAGTCCCATAAAATTCCTCTCTAGCATTTATTATTATTATCTACACAGCCATACGGACATGTGCGTACACATATATACATACACACACTTGTCTCTTCTTTAGTTTTATGACCAGTTAATCTTTGTTATAATACAATTTAATGATACATTACCTTTCGATATCTGCAATTTTCTAATTAGAAAAAGCAACTAAAATAATCTTATTTGTTTCATTGAATATTGTGTGGTACAAAGTACGAATAATTAGTCTTGTTAAAATAGGAGTGTGAAAATTAATTTGCTTGCAGCAAGTATATATACATACATACATGGTGTATGTGCAATTTTATATATTTTTCTAATTAGTTAGGTACGCCTATTGGATTTCTATTCTATTTTCTCATTTTTTACCAATATTATTTTTGCTTTGTAATGCTTTAGATTGTAATGCTTTTCTTGTCTTTACAGTTTGTTGTGTTTAAATTTGCTGACATTAATGGTGATAGTGATGACGTACTGTATGATGTTGGCCTAAGCAAATGGGTGAAAAGTTGTGAAGAAAATATGAATGGAATAATAAAATGGCCTCCCAAAACTGTGAATGCGGGACTTTTAGCACGTAAAAACAAAGGCTCAGAGAACGATTGGAAAGAATTCTCTATTCATATCAAGGGATATTATGGTTAGTTTCACTTCCTTTTGTTTCTTTCAAGAAGTTTTATAGTATATTTGTTAAACTATTCAGTATTCATATAAAGGACTATTAACTCTTAAGGTGCAAATGTCCCTATCTACTATCTAGCGAAACCACTGCCAAGGGAACGGGTTTGGAAAAATTAGCGGGGAAAGAAGACCCTGTTGAGCTTGACTCTAGTCTGGCACTGTAAGGAGACATGAGAGGTGTAGCATAAGTGGGAGATGGCAACATCGCCGGTGAAATACCACTACTTTCATCGTTTCCTTACTTACTCGGTTAGGCGGAGCGCGTGCCCCGAGGGCTTCGTGCCCCGGCGGTCACGGTGTTCTAGAGCCCTACTAGAGGGTCTACAGCGTCCGAGCCAAAGTGATATCTGCTCGTGATAGCTGTAAAACTTGCAAGCCTGGTATAAGATAAATAAACGATGTTTATCAAAATGACTATAAAGTCATCAACTACAATGTAGACAAATATGTTTCATGAATTTTTTTAGATTTTTTAAAATACTTTAAGGTAGGTAAAAATAGCGTTGAACGTGACAGATCCATGTATGCACTTTAAGGATTAATGGAGGAATAATTAGTCTGAGAGAGCATCAAATCCAAGGTTGGGTAAGTTAACTTTTTTTTTAACTAAGTTAAGTTAAAGTTAACAGCCTTGAAAATTTAACTTAGTTAAGATACAAGTTAATCCATAATGAAATTAATTGAATTAAAAGTTAAGTTAATAATAATTAGTAATTAAAAAGTTAAAAGTTAAATTTTTTTATTTCATGATTTCAGGGTTTCACAGTCTTACAAATAACGGAAATAACAAACATTACTTTATTTATTATACACTTTATTTGAAGAAACATACTCTACATTTTGTTTACAGATAGTTATTAAATTTAAGTAATAAAGCCATTTCGAAATTTTTATCAGACATTTTTCCTCGAAGGTTGTCGAAAACAAGTCCTCCTGCACTGAACAACCGTTCAACATGAGCTGAAGATGGTATCGAGGTATTATATTGTATAAAAGCACGTTTGAGTGCCTGAGGAAAATCTTTTTCCGTCGCAAATGTATCAGTCGATAAGTAGGTTTGAATGATATGATCAGTTATCATCACGTTTTCGTTTCGGTTCTGGCCCAGCGTGTTATTAAATATAAAAAAATCGTCGGTTTTGCGTAAGACCTTCTGTTCTTTGGATGTACTTGAATTAACTTCTGCATTTTTGATGTTCTCTTGAACACTCGATTTTAAAAGTTCGATAACCTCTCTTTTTTCGTTTTCATCTTGTAACCAGTGCAATTTAAATTGTGGTATCAAGCAGGCAGCAATCCTCAGATCGTTGTACTTATAGAGATGGTGAAATCTGAAAAAATATTGATATATTTTTTATATTGTATATATAGTGTAAAGAGGGGAATAACAATCAAATTAATCAATGACGTATTTGATAATTTTTATCTCTTGTATATGAATAGTTTTACAAATATTTCAATTAAAAATTTAGTTTGATGTCAGATTCACTGAACTTTGAATTGAAATACTTATGAAAGTTTCATGATAAAACTATCGATTAGGTAAAAATTGACCAAATGTCATCGCTTAATTTTCTAAATCCAATGAAGCACACATTTGCTAATCTATATACTATTCTTTGTCTAATTATATCATAATCGTTACAAACCTTTTGCGAATACCTTTCAGGAGAGCATTTGCTAATGGTTTTACATAAAGCACCTCGCTTAGTTTTTGATTTAAATGCTCTTCGATTGATACTAATGTAGGCAATAAATATCCCATAAAAATATGTTTATCTCCTTGTAAGATATCTAGACCTTTGGCAATAGGTCTCATTACCTAGAATGTGAGACGAAATTAGTGTAGTTTTTGTATAACCTAAAAGGACTAAAAGGCCCTAAAAGGGAGAATCATTTTAATTTTGGATAAAATAAATATTAGAATATAATCGCATAATCAATAAATTATTTATATATTATTAATATAAATATAAGAAAACGAAAGCAAACTGCAAAACTATTACCGTGCAATATTCTTTAAGGAAGTCAATTTCGTTAGGAGTTAAAGTGGGAATATTTAAGGAAGATGCTAGGGCGTTCACTTGTTTAATATTGTCTGTTACCTCCACTATAGCATCGTAGAATGAATTCCATCTAAATTACATGCAAATAAAAAGTAAAGTGTAAAAACCAAAACCATGCACAACAACAAAACACCAAAAAACTTTCATAAATAGTTTATACATAGAAAACGTAATTGTCAATTTTGTATAACATATATGTATTAGAGTGGCCGAAAAAACATGGAGAAAAACGAAGAAATGTTGTTCCCATAAAAAACAATATAAATTCCAAGGTACGTGTTAATATTAACCGATTGGGCTCATTTTTTGCATACTTATTTTTTTATCCATTAGAAAATAATTCAGATGGGGAAGCATAAATATATTTACAAAATTAACAAAATATATTGGCTCTAAGTTGTAACACATAAAAGTATCGATATAATTATTTCTCATTAATATCAATCACTAATTATTACCTTGTAGCGTTTGGAACTTTTAAGTATTTTCCAAGACTTTTTTTAACCATATCTGCTGCGACGGACGATTGATTTTGCTTGTTGAAGATAGCTTGACATTTTGCGAATGCCCTTCTGCTAATTCATTCCTTTGTAATTAGTATCTGTCTCAGCGCAAGCCGTATCGGTGGTACTAACTAAATTTAGTGTATGGGAAGCACATCTGTGTTAAGGTGGTAGTCTATAACTTTCTTCACTAGTGGCTAAAGATTCCGATATTTCGACCGATTCTAGATCTTCTCCAGGTTTGTTTTCTGTTTTAGCCTCTTCTTCAATGTCACTATACACTCTGTAAATATAAATAAATAGTATTATTAATTCCACAATATTATCTATTAAGCCCCTTTAAATTACAAAATTGCATTTATTTACTTTCTAACTTTCCGTTAAAGGTGAATATACTATGTAATTAAGTCCGCGAGACACTAAATTTGCTTACCTGAAAGCTTTTTCAAAATTTCTAGCATTATCCGTTACAATGCATGTTGTCTTATCTTGAATATTAAATTCAATTAATACCATCTCAATTGCCTTTGCAAGAACATCGTGTGTATGTCTTCCTTGAACTCGACGGCACGCAAGTCCTTTTGACTTTCTCTCCAGAGTATCAGGATCCAACCAGTGTATTGTCATGACCAAGTAGGATCTTACGATGAAAATATAATTCGATCATTGGTCAATAACAGTGAATAAAAAGAGACAATTTATAATAAAATTGTGTATAAAAAAATCAGTACTACCTTCTAAATGCCGTCCAGCAATCTGCCGTTACACACACCAATTCTACTTTCTTTAGCTCTTTGATCAGTTCCATTTTCATTTTTTCGAACGTTTTATCAATGTGCATCATAAGAGTTTTGCGAGTCATAGGCCTTTGCTGAATTGTTATTTCACAAAACTCGATAAATGCTTCATGCTCGACAAGTGAAAATGCAGAAGCAGTATTGACAATAAGCTTTAAAGTGGCTTGCTCAAACTTTTGCTTAGTTAAAAAGTTTTTTTTTCCAAAATTATCCAACTTCTTTTGCTTTGGTTCTGGCTTTGGCCCATCAAATGTTTCGTGTACTCTTTTAACTGCTCTTTTTTTCGAAGCTTCGTTAAAATCGTCCAATTTACTAAGATGTACATGCTGTATGTATAACAAATGTCAAATATAAAATATAAATATAACTTATATTGAAAACATAACCTAAATGTTTTTTTTAGTTTTTACTAGAGTACGTATTTATTTATTATTAATATTATTATAATTAATAAAATAACTTACCTTGATGTGCGTTCTCAAATTCGAGTTTGAAGACACTGACGCCGATATGTATTTTTTCTTGGGTTTACATAACAAGCACTGAAATGACAATTTTCCAGTTTTTTTATCATGAGTGTCAAACTTAAAAAAATCACGAAGGTGAGACCACGTACATAGCATGCTTTCGCGATCGACTGTGGATTGCGACAAATCACCCGAATCGGAAATATCGAAATCTTTTTTATTCGACGTAGACGAATTAGATTCGTCAACAATGTCAACACTCATTGCGTTTTTAGTTTTTACTGTTTTTAGTGTTTTTACACAAAATCTCAGAGACTCGCGATCACGTAAATTGCGTGGAATTTCACGACCAGCGTTTGGTGTAAAAAGGTGGAAGCCAGATCGACTATATTACTGCGTTTAGTGCGTTCACGGAGATAATAGTGCTGCGACTGGCGTATACGAAATGGGGCATTCTGAGCTTTGTGATTGGTCAATTTTTCTAGAAGCATACAACCAATCACACTACACACAATATGGCCCCTTTCGTATGTAAACAAATTCACAGTTGAGTTGGAGAATCAAGGTCCTATACTATAAAATAAATGTAGAGTTGTAGGCAGGCGCGCGGCATCTCGCGACACCTTTATTTATGGCATGGTTAACTTCAAGAAAGTTAAATTAAAAGTTAATAGTTACCGATAAAATGTAACTAAATTAAGTTAAAAGTTAAAAGTCTAAAATGTAACTAAGTTAAGTTAAAAATATTTAACTTTTTAACTTTTTAACTTAACTTTTATCTTTTTAACTAGACACTACCCAACCTTGATCAAATCTTATGGATTTTTGGCAGACCATAGGCTTCACTGCATTTAAGGCGGTGATATGTAGCATCTTAGTTACAAAGGATTTGTCTTTTCATGTTTTTTTGAAGATTTTGAAGGTTGCATTTAATACTGTTGTAAAGGTTTTTAGTCACTACGAGATATGTACTAGTGTCTTTTAGAATATCATTTATTTCTCAAAATACGTTGATTTAATAATTGCCACAGTCATATTATTATACTTATCGGCTTTTTTGGTAAACAAGATGTCGAGATTATCCTGAATAAAAATTTTTGTAGTGCTGAAGGCTGCTAAAATGTCTACGTTGTTTTGTAATTACTACATTTTATCTTGCAAAATTATATTCTTTTATATATTCCCCATATATATGTAGGTCTTTCTAGCACTCGACTTTTATAGGCCCATTTTTACAAGTTTTTTTTATTATTACACTTTTATTATAGATACTTACCTGAAGACCTCTCAGGCGTGCAAAAAGTATGTTAAAGATTCAAATTATGAATCCGAAGCGGAATTAGGGCGGGAATTACGGAAAAAGAGAAAGCCAAAGCTAAGCTCAACATCAGATTCGGAATCTGATGACGCGAGGAAGAACAAAAGGACGATGAAACATAAGCTTGAAGAGACAATACCTCCACCCCCTCAGGTGTTATTATCCGATTGCCAGGTTCGCTCGTCAAGTAAAGATTCACAAAATTATAATCCAAAATATGTAATATCTAAACAGTTCCCTAAAAAAAGACAAGATAACATTGTTTCCCAAGAGAATCGTGAGAAGAACTCGTCTGCTTGTGAATCAACCTATGAAGAAAATAAAATCTCTATTGAGACAGCCTCTGATTCAGGTTTATCTGATAAAAATTCTGAACTTCTTCGGAAATTAGAACAAGTAAAAAATCTGAAAAAGCAGACATCTGACGGGAAGAAAACAATCCTGGATAAAAAGAATCGTTTCTTATATAATAAAGACGAAGAAAGCCAGAGAGAATGTTTTGAACCAAACAAGGAGCAGAATGAGTCTGCCTCACATGTGGCACCTCATTCAAATTCATACCATGATTTGCAAGGAAAGAAAAAGAAAACAGTTCATAAGCTAACACCACAGAGCAAGGGAGGATTTTCAAAAAAGAGTTGTTCGACGATGGCAAATAAATTAAGGTCTTTTATTAATACAAGCTGTATTAGCACACCTGTCAAACAAGTTACCATGGAACATTCGTCAAGTTCTGTATTATGTCCTGACTCGCCTGATACTACGTCCAGCAAATCATCTGCATCTGTACAAAAATACAATGCTGTAGAAAGAGAAGACAGTCATCGTAGTTCTCACACTTCTAGTAAGTCCTTTTATTATTTCCTATATTCTTTTTGCACAAGATTTGTATTATTTCTATTAGTTTATTAATGTCATAATTGTTTTATTTTTTTAGACTCTGCAAATACAGAATACGCTTCATCGAAGACAAATTTTATTCTGGACAGCTCAGCACAATCTCTCTACACAGGTGGATTTTTTATCTGATTTATTAAATTTTCCGACTTTTCCTAATTTCTTTACAATTAATTTCTATTGTCTATTTCCTCTAGAGTTGACTTCAATAAAAACAGCCATCATAGAATGCAAGAAAGAGATCAGAAGAGTGAGCAGTAAGCTTGATGTATCTATCATGAATCAAGAAAATATGTGCCGTTTTATTATTCCAGGAGAAAAAGTTATAAAGCGTCCTAGTGAAATGCCTCCATTGCCTATTAACACTTTGGAAGATTTGGATAGGATGGAGAAATCCCTAGCTAATGATAGTAACTTGACTGGGGCAGTGAGTACAATTTATTTTCATATAGTATCAAGAGACACGGTAGTGTCTCGCGCCAAGTACACGCGGAGCGAGACCGACCGTGACTCTTTTACGCGACGCGACGGGTTGCGAGTACTCGAGATGTTGAGATCTCGATAACGAGTGAATGGATCAAGTTCTAAGTAGGCTTGATCGATAGCTTGGGGTCGACTTGGGGGAAGGGGGGTATCTCTTATAATATTTTCCGCTACGTGCCCTACGAGCGGAGATATTGCGACGCAAAGTCCAAATGTGAAAATTTTATATTAAGATACTTTCTACGTCGACGCTCTCAATTCAATATATGACATATATATATATCAGAGAATGTAACTTTCACTTTTTCGACACTGGCGGCTGGCGGTGCTAGTATCGCCAGTTTCGATATGTATCGATATGTACACATATGCATACGTGTGTGTACTGCGCGCAGTGCAGACAGTGCGTTCAGTTCAGTGCGCTGTCACAGTCAGTTAACCTAACACGGTAGTGTCTCGCGTCAAGTACGCGCGGAGCGATACTGACCGTGACTCTTTACGCGACGCGACGATTAATATTTTTTCTGATTCAAGGTAATTGTTTTATTTACATGTAATTATCCTATTATTATACGACGCGAAGCGAGACCGCACCGTGACTCTTTTATTACGCGACTAAGTGCATGTGACAGGAATTATAATAGTTTACGTTTACGTGAGTATTACTTCTGTAGTAACTTATACGAACGATATCATCGTAGTTACTATAAAATCTCCCGTTTATGCGGAGGAATTATTGTATCGTTCGTAAGTTACTACAGAATTAAGTAACGCTCGCGTAAACGTAGTATAGGTTAGATTACCGATTTCTTACAAATTTTTACATAAAACGCGAGATTCACTTATGGGAGCTTTCTAGCAAGCGACACAAGTCAACACAGGTATCGTTTTGTCTTTGTTACTCATTGCCAAAAAAGAAAGATAGAACGACGTTTGTGTCGGCTTGTGTCACTTGCTGGAAAGCTCCCTATGTATGCAAGTTTAACGCCTATTGAGTTAATATAAATAATTTTCCTAAATGTAAAAATAACACGATGTTATATGTGCGGTTTGGCGTGAATATATATGTATATATATGTGTGATTTGTGCCCAGTGCTCTGAATGTTATGTGATTTTTGCCCAGTGTTTTATGCTTTGATAGAAGGAACGTGAAAAAGAGCAGGAAAAGGAAAGAACGCTAGCGGCGAAGCAGACAGAAAAGAACAAACAGAAGAGACAGATTCAAGCTTTGTCTTTTAATCTGGACGAAGACGAAGATTAAGCTGAGATGTCTTCTAACGAAGACAATGCCGAAAAATCCCCGCAGTCAGAAAATGTGCAATCTGATGGCTCCGCGATTAAGAAGATTAAGAAAAATCCAGATGAAAATCCAAGTTTCTTGCCAGATAGGGAAAGGGAGGAGGAGGAGGAAAATAAACTTAAGGAAGAATTGAGGCAAGAATGGGATAGAAAGCAGAACGGATTGAAGGAAGAAGAAATTGAGATCACATTCAGTTATTAGGATGGATCTGGCCATCGTCGGAGTGTTATAATGAAGAAAGGTGAATGTTTTAGTGATTTAGAGAATTTTTAAGTTATTAAAATACTCCAGTGTCACTTTTGGAGTAACATTGGCGTGATATATAATGTTCTACTGCATAAATTAAATTTTCACATACAGGTAATTCTATCTATCAGCTTCTTCAGAGATGTTTAGAAGTTCTGAGGCGTGAATTCAGCGAGCTTAAAACAGTAATGGCAGATCAGTTAATGTATGTCAAAAGAAGTATCTTTCTTATATTACCGCACCATTATACGTTTTACGATTTTATTGTAACTAAGGTAAAGATACTAAATGATAAAACTTATGAAGCAATATCACAATGTTAGCATGTTATTTTAATGTATGTAATATTGCGATTAGGCACGAGGAAAAAGCGAACCTCTGTTCACATTTGACGTTCACGATGATATTCGTGTTATGCACGATGCTTCTGTCGAAACCGAGGAATCACATTGTAACGGCCTGACTTTAATATCGAACGCGGACTGGTTCGTCGGATCGGGAGTTCGATGAAAGGCCCAGAGACAATAATCAGTTGGTATTTCACACGGGTTATTTATTGTAGTCGACTCGGGGTCGAGATTACAGACAATGAATGGCGGAACGCGGTATATTACAACGGTCGGTAGTGCATGTGCACTCGGGCGCTAGGCGGAATACGACGGGACGCGGCTTACAGATAATCGCGGAACGCGGTACATTACAACGGTCGGTAGGGCATGTGCACTCGGTACGCTATGCGGAATAAGACTGGACGCGGGTTTACGGATACGAGCGGGACGCGGTATGTTACAACGGTCGATAGTGCATGTGCACTCGGGCGCTAGGTAGAATAAGACGGGACGCGGCTTCACGGATAAGCGCGGAACGCGGTAGATTACAACGGTCGGTAGTGCATGTGCACTCGGTACGCTAGGCGGAAGAAGACTGGACGCGGCTTTACGGATACTAGCGAACGCGGTATGTTACAACGGGCGGTCGTGCATATGCACTCGGTTCGGTGAAATAATACGGAGCGCGATATGGATAGCGGAGGAGTGCGGAGTCCCGGGGTCACGGCAGTGAGAACCCTCGCGACGAGGCTGAGCACGCTCGACCTCGTTGGGCCGTGGCCGTCGGGAGCAAGTGGGCTGGAGTTCGGGGACACTTGAGAACCCTCATTCGAGGCCCACACTCGGGACCTCGTTTTGCGTGTCGCCCTAGGAGCCGGCAGGTAGGCTTCGTCAGGAACAGGCGGAATGCCGTGGTATAGACGAAGTGCCGTCTCGCCGCGCGTGCCGGCTTATATACCGCTCGGCGCGGCGAGTTCGGCAGGAGGGAGGCCGATCGTCAGGCGTGCCGCGTGGTGGTGGGAGCGGCGCGATCCCGCGCGTTCGTCTTCGGCGGGGATCGGCTCCCGTCGGCGCTCGTCGGCGTCGTGCGGGAAGGCACCGGTGCGGCGGGTTTCCCGCGCACACGGTGCGTTTCGAGTGTTTAAAAATGTGGGCGCACCGCGCCCTGTCCTCGCCCGACGGAGGTTCGGTCGGTCGGCATTCGGCGGGTGGTGGCCGGGAACGATGTCTTATTGAAAAGGGGCGCATCGTTACACCACCCCTCCCCTTAGATGTGCCTGAATCGAGGGGCACAGTGTCCGGCTGGTTGGTGGTGCCGGTCGGTCGTGTGGCCTCTTAGGCTGGCGGCTTCCGGGACTTATCCTTCACCCAACGGACGGAGCCGTCCCCGTTGAATCGGATGTGCCAGCGCCGATTCCCGATCGTGTGTTTATATTGCCGGGCGACATGGCACGAAAAATGGGGGACCTCCACGATCACCCCGGGTGCGACCTGGGCCGGGATCGGGGGTGCCGGTATCGGTCCCATTACTCTCGCTGGCTGGAACGTCGGCCGCGGTCGTCGGGGGGCCTCGGCCAGTGGTCGTGGGCGCCGAGGTGGCGGCGGTGGCGGGGCCAGAAGCCAGGCCTGCTTTGCCCGGTTTGCCGCATCGGATCGTTGCACGATCGTGCCGACCCGCGGCACGGTCCTCGGCGGGGCCGGTCTGGTCGGCGGCGGCGGCGGCGTTGCGGTGTCGGGCTCGCCCCGGTACAGGGTGGCCCACCCTTGTCCGATCCCGGGGTTGGCCGGATCGTACTCTTCTTCGTCTTCGCCGAGGATCTTGGCGATCTCCGTGAGGATGTCTCGCTCCTGCGTCGCTGTTTCGTCCGGCATGGTTGCGGTCGTTATGAAGCTAGGCTTGCTCCTGCCTCGGTGCGCCGGGCGTCCTAGCGCGTGTTTTCATTTTTCGGCGGTTAACAATGTTTGGGTCGCGGTAAGTCGCGTAACAGCGGTTCGTTCGTCGGCATTCTCGTCGTGGCGCGCGCTTTCCGGTCGTGTACGTTTGCACGGCGGCGACGGTCGGTGCGAGCGCGTCCCCCCCACCGAGGTCCGGGCCAGGTACGTCAGGTGGTGTGTCGGCCGGGGCGCGCTTCAGATCCTGCACGTGGACGTGCCGGTACCACTTCCCCGCGCGGCTGCGGAGGTTCACTATGACGGGCGAAATAATGCGACGGATCTCTAACGGGCCAATAAATTTTGGCGCGAGCTTGGCGTTAAACGCCGCTTCTTTGTTGGAAAGCGGGCGGTCCCGCTTCCATACCCACTCCCCGATGCGCGGTCTCCATTCCCGCCGGCGGAGATTATAGTGTTTTTCCTGGTGCTGGAACGCGCGGGCAACTGGACCTTCACCAGTTCGTACGCTTCTGTTAAACGGCGATGCATGTGGGTCGGCGGCGTTGGTTCGTCGCGCGGCGCGTTCTCCCCGGGGCGGCGTAACTCGCGGCCGTGATTTAAAAACGCGGGCGTGTAGCCCGTCGCGTCGTGAGTCGCGGTATTATAGGCGAACTGGAGTTCTGGCAGGTGTTCGTCCCAGGTTTTGTGTTTTTTCGCGTACTGCGCGATTATGGTCTTGATTACGCGGTTGGTGCGCTCCACGGGGTTGCAATGTGGCGCGTATGCCGGCGTGAAGCGGTGGCGGATTCCACAATCGGCGAGGAGTTTCGCGAGCTGCCGGGATTTTAATTGTGTGCCATTGTCCGACAGGATTTCGTCCGGGCATCCGTGTTGGAGGATAATGGCTTCGGTTACGAGTTTCACAATGGCCGGCGCGGTGGCCCGTCGTAATGGCCGGAGCTCGACCCACTTCGTGAAACGGTCCTGGATGTTGAGGAGCCAGATATGGCCGGCGGCGGATCGCGGGAGCGGGCCGACGAGGTCGAGGGTGACCTGTTGCCACGGATGGCCGAGTGCGGTCGGGTGTAATTGCCCGGCGGGCTTCTCTTGCGCGACCTTATGGGCGAGGCACGTCGGGCACTCGCGGACGTAGCGAGCGATGTCGCGAAACATTCCGGGCCAATAATATCTGTGCGCGATTCTCGCGATGGTCTTTGCTATTCCGAGGTGGCCGGCGGTCGGCGCGTCGTGGTACTGTTCGAGGAGCGGTCCTCGTTGGTCCTTTGGTACGCATTCTTTCCACTGTTCGGCTGCTGGGGTGTCTGAAATCCAGGCTGTGGAGCACGTGCTTATACAACCGGCCTTGGTTGATCCTGAGATCCGGCACCTCGTGGGGCGTAGCTTCGGCCGCGTGCCACATGCGCGTGTACCATGGGCACTTTGCTTGCGTGACGCCGAGGATTTCTGGTTGTCGGGACAACGCGTCGGCTACCTTGTTGAGCGCCCCTTTTCGGTATTTGATCTCGAAGTCATATTGTTGTAACTCAAATGACCATCGTCCTAACCGGCCGGACGGAGACTCTAGTTTTTGTAGCCATCTCAGCGACTGGTGATCGGTGATCACCGTGAATCGGTAGCCCTCGAGGTAGCCGCGCATCCGTCGGATTCCCCAGACTACTGCCATGCACTCCAGCTCGGTCGCGCTTTAATTCCGCTCGGCGTTGTTCAACGTGCGACTGGCGTAAGCGATCACGCGCTCGCCCTCGGGGAAGTATTGCGTCAGCACGGCCCCCAGGCCGGTGGTGCTGGCGTCGGTTTGAAGGTGGAATTGTCGCGAGAAATCCGGATACGCGAGGACTGGCGCGGTGGTCAGGACTGTTTTGAGGGTTGCGAACGCGTGTTGCTCGGCCTCCCCCCACTTCCACCGGGCTTGCTTCCGGGTCAAGGCGGTGAGCGGCGCGGCGAGGGTCGCAAAGTCCTTGATGAAGCGGCGGTACCACGACGCGATCCCTAGGAACTGCCGGATCTGGCGGACGTTTTGCGGCGCGGGCCAGTTCGCGACGGCGCTGACTTTGTCCGGGTCGGTTCGGATACCGTCCCGGTCGACAATGTGGCCGAGGTATTTAATCTGATCGGCGCAAAATCGGCACTTCTCGGGGTTTATGCGGAGGTTGGCCTCGCGGAGCCGGCGGAAAACGACTAGGAGGATCACGACTAGCGAGCTCCACGCGCTATGTGACGGCTCGATAATGCCGTCGCGGAGCATCTTATCGACTTCCGCGTCGATGATCGCCTGCATGGCGGGGTTTCGCGGCCGGTAGCGTTGCTTAATCGGTCTGTCGGTCTTGACGCGTATCACGTGCTGCCCGCGGTCGGTGGGGCCCTGCACGGCCTCGAACTTCGCGAGCTCGATGGCCAGGAAGCGACGGAGGCGTTTCGCCTCTGTTGTCGTGCCCTCCTCGGACGTGTGTTCGACGGCGGCGGTCCGCGGGTCGGCGTCGGGCGGGCCCGGCGGCGGTATGGCGAAATCCATTTTTGCCCACAGATCCACGCCTATCAGGACGTCGCAGTCGGCATAATCTGGAATCGGTGCCAGAATAGCCGTCCCTGCACGGTAATGGGGAAGGTGATTAGCCCCGGGATGGACGTGCTCGACCCGTCGGCGAGGTGCACCTGTCCGTTAACCGGCTGGATCGGGAAATCGCGGGATATTTTGTCGGCGGTCTGTGCGTTGATAAATGAAGCTTCGGATCCGGTATCCAGGAGTGCCTCGAATGGCTGTTTTGATGCTATCACGGTCAGGTGCGGACGGGGCGTATATGCTATGCGGAGGACCGGTGGACGGCCGCTTCGTCCCCGACCCGAGCGGCATTTCCCCGGCGGCGGGTGACAATCTTTCGTGAAGACGCCATCCCTGCCGCATTGGGAGCAGAACCGGCGCGGTGGTCGTCGGCAGTCGAACCGGGTGTGCCCCCTCTGCTTGCACCGCCAGCAGCACTCTCGGCGGTCGTATGCTGCGGCGGCGACCGCGGGACTCGGGGCGGCGGTTTGTCGGGCGCGCGTCTGCTCTTCGATATGCTCGAATTCCTCTGCCAGGCGCAGTATGTCTCGCGTGCGTGTCACGGTGTCGCGGCGGATGTACATCTGATACCGCGGATGCATATTATCATAGAGCGCGTCGACTTGCTCCTCCTCCGCGAATCCGGTGGCCCGTCGCATCATCGTCAGCATCTCCGTCGCGAACTTTCGGTACGGCTCGTCCGGTTTTTGCAGGCGCGTTTGTATTTCGCGGACCAGTTTGGTGCGATACCGGCGTGGCAGGTAGTATTCGCGGAAGTCGGCGCAGAAATCTTCCCACCCCCGCCAGTTGGCTCGGTTGTTCCGGCACCATAGAAGGGCGTCGCCCTTGAACATTTCCGGTAGCCCCATTAATAACTGCGCGCCGGAATATTGGTACGCGTCCTTTAGCTCTTCGAGCCGCTCGAGGAAGGCCACGGGGTCTCTTCCGTCAAAATGGCACCCCCATTTCCGTATCTGGTCCATGACCTGGGCGGGGTTGTCGTGGGGGCAATCACTCGCGACCGGGCGCAAGAGTTCGAATGGTGTCATCGTTAGCGGCGGCGTGTGAAACGGCAAATTCGGTGATGGCGGCGGGCGCGTGTCGATTGCCGGTACGCGGAGGTCTCCCGATAGATCCACGGTGATTGTGGGTGCAGCCTGCGTCTGGCTGCCCCCCGTGGCGGTGGACTGCACCGTCTCCGGGTGTTCGGTTACGTAGGCGCTTAAGCGTCGGCGTAGCTCGTCGATCGCGCCGTCGGGGTTTAGTTCGAGCCGTTCGAGCTCTACGATGAGCTGGCTCTTGGATAACGCGTATATCCACGCTTTCGGCATGATGTAACCTGATTACTGTCTCTCGGAACGGATCAAAACGGTCCCTGTTCGGGCGCCATGTAACGGCCTGACTTTAATATCAAACGCGGACTGGTTCGTCGGATCGGGAGTTCGATGAAAGGCTCAGAGACAATAATCAGTTGGTATTTCACACGGGTTATTTATTGTAGTCGACTCGGGGTCGAGATTACAGACAATGAATGGCGGAACGCGGTATATTACAACGGTCGGTAGTGCATGTGCACTCGGGCGCTAGGTGGAATACGACGGGACGGGGCTTACAGATAATCGCGGAACGCGGTACATTACAACGGTCGGTAGGGCATGTGCACTCGGTACGCTATGCGGAATAAGACTGGACGCGGGTTTACGGATACGAGCGGGACGCGGTATGTTACAACGGTCGGTAGTGCATGTGCACTCGGGCGCTCTGGACGCGGGTTTACGGATACTAGCGGGACGCGGTATGTTACAACGGTCGGTAGTGCATGTGCACTCGGGCGCTAGGTAGAATAAGACGGGACGCGGCTTCACAGATAAGCGCGGAACGCGGTAGATTACAACGGTCGGTAGTGCATGTGCACTCGGTACGCTAGGCGGAAGAAGACTGGACGCGGCTTTACGGATACTAGCGAACGCGGTATGTTACAACGGGCGGTCGTGCATATGCACTCAGTTCGGTGAAATAATACGGAGCGCGATATGGATAGCGGAGGAGTGCGGAGTCACGGCAGTGAGAACCCTCGCGACGAGGCTGAGCACGCTTGACCTCGTTGGGCCGTGGCCGTCGGGAGCAAGTGGGCTGGAGTTCGGGGACACTTGAAAACCCTCATTCGAGGCCCACACTCGGGACCTCGTTTTGCGTGTCGCCCTAGGAGCCGGCAGGTAGGCTTCGTCAGGAACAGACGGAATGCCGTGGTATAGACGAAGTGCCGTCTCGCCGCGCGTGCCGGCTTATATACCGCTCGGCGCGGCGAGTTCGGCAGGAGGGAGACCGATCGTCAGGCGTGCCGCGTGGTGGTGGGAGCGGCGTGATCCCGCGCGTTCGTCTTCGGCGGGAATCGGCTCCCGTCGGCGCTCGTCGGCGTCGTGCGGGAAGGCACCGGTGCGGCTTCCCGCGCACACGGTGCGTTTCGAGTGTTTAAAAATGTGGGCGCACCGCGCCCTGTCCTCGCCCGACGGAGGGTCGGTCGGGCGGCATTCGGCGGGTGGTGGCCGGGAACGATGTCTTATTGAAAAGGGGCGCATCGTTACAACATGCCGGAAAAATTTTACTTAGGTATTTATCATTAAAAGAATACTTTGTATAATTCTCTTTTATGTTATTTCTCATTAGATCATGGTACGAAAGGAACAAACACATTTTTCCAGCGAGTAGATGGGAACCTTTTGATCCAACGAAAAGTTACGACAAGTATACAGTGTCGGATAAAAATAGGAAAAAAGATAAAATCTGATAAACTTAGATTCAACGAATTGTCCAATTTCGTTTAAAGAATTCAGATTCAAAGGACTGTAATTTAGTGGAGCTACATAATCGAGTAAATAAATTAAATATTATCACATAACTAAATGAATTAAAATCACAGTCCTTAAAAATACAATGTAGCTATATAATTTGTATATACGTATATATATTGTAATATATATATATATATATTGCATATATATATATATATATATATATATATATATATGTACAGACGAATAGTTCGGGACGAACTATAATGTCAGGATGGCCGAAGCTGTAAGCGGCAGATTGTGACGGCTAAAATGTCAAGTAAATAGAGTAAGAAAACTAATTTATCGACGCGGTGATTATACGAATATGACAGTTTGTGAGAAGTGACGTAGGATAGTCGGCGCTAGCAGCGAATGAGAGAGAAGCCGGATTTCGTAGTTTGAAGTAGAAGGTTTGTTCGCGTCACATACTCCAATAAACACCAAGAGCACTTGGATCACGGATAAAAGGTGGCGATTGGAGCAGATTAGTTTTTGGAGTGCGTTGGAGTGATTAGGAGCATGGTGGGGCATGCGACGCGAAGAAACCTAGAGAGTCGCGAAGTAGCCAGCATGAGGATAAGACGTATTACAGAGTAAGAGAGTAGAGAGGAAGCCAGCGCGAGAATGACTCGTATTATTGGAAATGAATATTGTATTTGATTTTCTGACGACAAAGAGAATAGTGAAACTGTGAATATTTATTGAAACTGTGTATTTATTGAAACTGCAGTGTATTTATTGGAACTGGATATTTATTGAAACTGTGTATTGATTGGAAGCGAATATCACCAGAGAAATTGTATTTGACATTTTTGAATATATATGGGACATTCCATGTCAACCGGAACAGCGCCGCGTCCAAAATTTGAGAGGGTTTAAAAATTTTTTCCAGGGTGCAAAATTTATGTAAACATATAAGCTTTCGAATACCGAGTGCGCATTTAAAAAAATTCAAAATGGCGGCCTTAGTATGGCGCCTAGAATGCAGAGAGTCACATAATAAAAAGTTATAACTTAAAATTTGTAATTGAAAAAAATATGGTCATATTCTGCGTCAAATTTGAAGTATAAATGCCCTCTTGCAATTTTTCGATATAACGCATCCTTTTCGAGATAAAAATTCATTAATATCGAAGTGCTGATTAAACTTGGAAGACACGTAACTTGTGCACGTGATAGTAGATTTTGGGGTCGCTGAAAACAAATCTGATATGATGAATAATATGAAAATTCAAAACGGCGGAGTCAGAATGTGTGTGTGTGTGTGTGTGTGTGTGTGTGTGTGTGTGTGTGTGTGTGTGTGTGTGTGTGTGTGTGTGTGTGTGTGTGTGTGTGTGTGTGTGTGTGTGTGTGTGTGTGTGTGTGTGTGTGTGTGTGTGTGTGTGTGTGTGCGTGCGTCGTGCGTCTGCGTGTGTGTGCACGTGCACACACACATTCTGACTCCGCCGTTTTGAATTTTCATATTATTCATCATATCAGATTTGTTTTCAGTGACCCCAAAACCTACTATCACGTGCACAAGTTACGTGTTTTCCAAGTTTAATCAGCACTTCGATATTAATGAATTTTTATCTCGAAAAGGATGCGTTATATCAAAAAATTGCAAGAGGGCATTTATACTTCAAATTTGACGCAGAATATGACCATATTTTTTTCAATTACAAATTTTAAGTTATAACTTTTTATTATTTGACTCTCTGCATTCTAGGCGCCATACTAAGGCCGCCATTTTGAATTTTTTCAAATGCGCACTCGGTATTCGAAAGCTTATATGTTTACATAAATTTTTCACCCTGGAAAAAATTTTTAAACCCTCTCAAATTTTGGACACGGCGCTGTTCCGGTTGACATGGAATGTCCCATATATATATCTATCCTGACAGTAAAGTATTCTTATTAAAGCTGTTTTATACCAAACGTTTACACATGTAATCAATTGTACATTTGCCCCTACATTTTTTAATTTTTCTAAACATATCTCGGTGAGTTGAACAATCTCCTTGTATTGAATTTTTTCCGGTCAAAAAGTACACTACTATTTGTCGCCAAGGATTTTCCGCATTAATACTATCAAGACAAAATAGTAAAACATGTACCGCTGGTTCATCGCTTCGTCCCAGGGGTCCGAGATCTACTAATCCTTCAATGAGGTCATATTTTATGCTGTATTCTTCCAATTTTTTTATCGACATCTCATCGAATTTTAAACAGCAAACTGTCTGAGAAGGTGGTAGTTTGGACAAATTTTCTTCAATTTTTGAAAATATATTATCACAGAATTCTGGTCGAATTTCTGTTTCAGAAATCCAATTTCTGACAGAAGATTCTGACGGGAGATTTAATCCAGCTTTTCTAATTCGTGAATATCCACTTGCGGAATAATAAAACATGTGTTTGGCAAGATCTTTTTCTTCTTTTGTATATTCTGATTTCCCCTTGTGCAGTTGAAGTTTTATCATGGTTCTCGCAAGTGGTTTTCGACACTTCTTTCCATCCAAAAATTCATTGACACTGTGTTTGCAAATGTTCTTCTTTTTTAGAGCTTCAGTATGACGACGTTGCAACATAGCAGTGGTATTTTTTTGTTTTCTTTTCTTTTGTATAAGAAGCGTTTTCAATCTCAAATTTTCTTTCTTTAATTTTTCGATTTCAGAGATTTTATCTTTAATATATATTTTTTTGGGGGCTGACTTCTTTTGCCGTTTTTCTTTTCGCTTTTTCTGAATGTTCGCTTTCATTTCTACTTCTCCCTGAGAGTAATTATCATGAAATAATGGAAATGGATTTCCATTATTGAGCCATTCATCGTCGTACGCGAATTTATCTCCAAAATTGCAGAAAAGTTCTTTTCCAGAAGGAAAACATTTCCTATGTGTCGTCATTGTTATTGTAGCGATTTCTTTATTTGTATTCTTGGTGGTCTCCGCAATGTCTACTTGAAAGTCGGTGTGAGTATCGACTTCCATCGGAGTGTATTCTCGATCATCTGTATGGTCAACGACATTTTCTTGTACAATTTCTTCAATAGTTATGGTTTCCTCTGTAATATTTTCATCATTATCCTCGACAGGAGAAATCCCAGTATCCTTTGGGATCCATGGTATAGGGTTTCTTCCAATATGCAACCTCGTACGGCTTATAAAATCGTGTTTATTAAAGTGATCTGCACATAATCCTGCTTTTTGAATTGATGCCGGGGACCACTTAAGTCTTAAATTTTCATTACCTGTTTAAGCATAAATGTAGTTTATATACACTAAAAAACATCACGCATTTTCAATACATTGCGTAAATAAATTTTATTTCATTAATCAAATAACAACAACACACAGGTTGACGAATGGCTCGAGGCATCCTAATCACTCTTTTATGAAAGATGAAAAATAATTATAATGAAACGTATTAAATGTATGTGAAAAAATTAGTAAATTTTTCAAAGTAATCTTTATTTTGTACAACTTAGAAATTCAAGAAGCCTCCTTTACGCTTGGAAAAAGTATTGATTTTTTAAAATGATGCTACTTTAATCTGCCTTAGAAAGAGCAACGAATTCAAGATTTCACGCTGAAGATACCTCGAGCCATTCGTAGTGGCTCGCAACGGGACAGCAACTCGCGCGCGGATTGAAGCGTCCTGGAGATGATATTTTTTTTCTCAATCTTTAGGTATAACGTATGGTTTCTATAAATTTTTTCCTGCAGAATTCGAATCCGTCGAGAACATAGCCTAACACATATCGTTTTATAGTTATTTCAACCTAAAAAAAGCCGAAAATGGTCTTTTTGGCACATTTAAGTACAGATATCTCCGAAACCTGACGTGATAGAGCAATTCGGGCAACAGATTCGGTTTCAGCACGTCAAAATCCTTCGGAAACAACTATTAAAATCTGAGGGTGAAAAAAATCGAAATTTGTCGGCTTGTGTATAATAATACTATCTAATAATTATTGCAAGAAAATATTATTTGACACTACACAAGATATAAATAAATCAATAAAATTTTTATTTATTTTTTATGTGTACATATTGTTACTCTAATATAAATAAATGTATGTTGTCTAAAACAAATATCCCGATAGGAAAACATTTACAAAAGTGTGACGAGAAATCTGAATGAAACTTAAAATGCTGCAATTATGTGTATACATATATTTCGAATACATGTAGAAATATAGTCTTTTCATTAAATATAGAAAAATATGTGCACAATGCATTTTTAAATAATACGTCAGCAATACAGTAGCGTTATGGCAAATCATCTTAATGTAATCATTATGTTTGATATTTTATTATGGTGAACTTTAAGACTGTGTTCGGAATCAAATCTATTACACCGCGTGAAATAAATTAGTAATAAATTCTTCGCTTCGGATATTAATATCTAATTTCTGTTTCGTAATATTAAATGTAGTAGATATTTGGTTCCGGGAATAAACGGCATATTCCTTGAAAATAGGGGTTGAAAACGTTGCTTGTTTTTGCCTGTGCCGGCTCTTTCCTGTGTCTCGAGACCTCAATGCGCGAGGTAAACACTCGGGACGAAGCGAAAGACGTCGGCGAAAACAGCTGATCGGCTGTCGACCCCGAGATCAGCTGAGCCGTTGACATTAGTCAAAATTGCCGTTTTCTCGGGCTGTCGACAGTTGATTAACCCTGCGAACTTTTCGGTTCGTTGCCCCGGGTCCGGAGTTCGAGAAATGTCGCGACAATAAAACCCCGGACTTCCGCGCGCGGGTTGCACTCCATCTAAGTCTTTTCTCGGTACGATTGCAAATATGATTCCGTATTCTAATTGTACGATTCCGTATTGAATACATATCCTTTGTTGAAGCTCATGCTTTCGCTGCTCGCGATAATTGCGATATTCAAAACGTGTTTTTTTTTCGATCATCGCTGTTCGCGTAAAATCTATCGCTCGCGAAATCGATTAATTCTGTTGGTCGCGGAATATAAACTTTATATACAAATTTCGTAGAGACATACGATTTTAATCATTGTCAAATATTTTTAGTATTAAATAAATTAATATAAGGACCCTCGAGATTCAAATATATGAGAAGTCAGGGCAGTAAGGGTCAAACGCAGATTATTGCGCGTAAATTCAATAGTCTGATTTATTAATCCTCTTGGTACATTAATCCGAACAATATCCGGACGTTTCGGCTCTGATTCGAGCCATCTTCAGCAGTAGCGAAAGTTTGTTACACGTTTTTCGTGCCAAAAGGCAAGTTAACTGATTAAAATGTCAGAACCCTGGACCATTTGATCCATATCTGTAAATAGTTTCAATTAGTTATAAAACAAATGTAGAGGAAACCTTTAAAACTCACCAAACGGCCCGAAAAACGTGGAATAAGACGTCATGTATAACATGGATAATATGCGAGGAGACTAAACGTTCTCGTCGACACGACACATAACGATGAAATGACAAATTGCAAAGTTTGTTATAGGTCAAAACAACGGTGAGTTTGTACATAGTGTGTCAAGTAAGTAAGATAAACTAAGATACTTGGTAAAGCAATAGTAAAGCAGAATTTGACGACGTCATATTCCCAAAAAAGAGGCACGATTATGGGCATGGTAGATAGGGCCTTCTTACTTTCCATCCGAGATACCATTCTAAGAACATTAAGTTCATAATATTCTTCTGGAGAATGACTATCCGTTGGCTTTCATTTTTAATACAATCAATGCTAGAATAAAATCGTTACTCAACAATTGTACTCGCAAACAAAATGAGCCTTCACCCATGCGGGAAGAGGTGCGACGTACTTGGTTCACGGTTCCATATGTTCCGGGCATTTCCGATGAATTTAAAAGGGTTGTTAAAGACCAAAATGTCAACTTGTCTTTTTATAGCCTCAACAAACTTAAGAGATTTATTAGAGTACAGAAGGATATCCTCCCAATTCAATCTAAGAAAAATGTGGTATACAAAATTTGTTGTAAAAATTGTGACGCGTCATACGTGGGTCAAACGATGAGACAAATAAAAACTAGAATCTCAGAACACCGTAACCACATTCACAGAAACACATCGACTTAATCGGTTATTACAGATCATAGATTGAATTTTGATCATGAATTCGATTGGGAGAATATCCAAATCTTAGACAACGAGAGATATTTATCCAGGAGATTAGTCTCTGAAATGACTCACATCAAACTTCAAAAGAATGGTATTAATTCACAAAATGACACAGAGTTCTTGCATCACGCATATATTACAGTTCTGAATAAATTGTAATCCATGCTCACAAATATGACGTCGTCAAACTCTGCTTTACTATTGCTTTACCAAGTATCTTAGTTTATCTTACTTACTTGACACACTATGTACAAACTCGCCGTTGTTTTGACCTATAACAAGCTTTGCAATTTGTCATTTCATCGTTATGTGTCGTGTCGAGAACGAGAACGTTTAGTCTCCTCGCATATTATCCATGTTATACATGACGTCTTATTCCACGTTTTTTGGGCCGTTTGGTGAGTTTTAAAGGTTTTCTCTACATTTGTTTTATAACTAATTGAAACTATTTACAGATATGGATCAAATGGTCCAGGGTTCTGACATTTTAATCAGTTAACTCGCCTTTTGGCACAAAAAACGTGTAACAAACTTTCGCTACTGCTGAAGATGGCTCGAATCAGAGCCGAAACGTCCGGATATTGTTCGGATTAATGTACCAAGAGAATTAATAAATCAGACTATTGAATTTACGCGCAATGATCTGCGTCTGACCCTTACTGCCCTGACTTCTCATATATTTTTAGTATTGTCAAGAATTTTGTATTTTTACTTACCACAGTTTTTTATCCAAATGTCAAATCTTGTATCAGTCTTCCGTGGAAAACGAAACAGTTTACAGTTCTCTGATCTGACATTATTACAGTTTTTATATGCACATCTGTCGAATATCGTGATTTTCTTCACACTATTGTTATTCATTTTTATCTATGAAAAACACCAGCAACAATCCAAAACAAACCCCCGGCTGTGAACGGAAAACGCCGAGAAAGCACGCAATCTCCGCGAATTTCCACGAATCTCGTGATTTTTCTGAAACTACGTTTTAAAACTGTAGATTCTTACGATCGGATCACTGCACACTTCACGTCACAATTTCCGATAACACCTTTCAGTAACTACGATAAAAATCGCAAGAAACTAAAAATCGGAAGTAAAATATCTCACAAGCACTATGAAATACGTTCTGATGAGACAGTCAGTATGGTCACTCAAGAACGCCAGATGCTCGCAGAGTGAAAACAAGCAAAAAATGTTTTGCGTTTTTCATTTGTTTGAGAGTTTTTATTCCCACTTTCAACGTTCGCCTTCAATCTGTTTTAAAGATCCAAGGTTTCCGCGAACAAAGTTTGAAAACAAATGGGATATTTAATTTTTATATCACGTATAATCATCGATAATTTCGATAATTTTCTTCCTTTGAAAACTATAAATTTCCTTCAAAAATTAGTTATTAAGACTGTATATTTGACATTAAATTAATATAATATAAGAACGCCATCAAGTCCGAGCTAGGATCTAAGTAAAAACCCTGACTAAGATAATATTTTTTCGCAATAAATTCTTTACAGTAATATTCGGGGGAAGGGAGGATGTTAGATACGATTTATATCAGCATAAAAAATTAAATCGATTTGCGATTTATTTAAGTAAATTTACTGTTCTAACGAAGAAGCTGTGTTTCAAGACCGACAATTCGTTAGCGCGCAGTTAGTTAAAAATAGTATTGGAAATTCACACGCAAATTATTTGCTACTTAGATCCTAGCTCGGACTTAATGGCGGTCTTATATTAAATTGATTTTAAATCTTAAAGTCGTATTACTATTATTATTACCCTGATGGACATATGTATGTATGTATGTATGTATGTATGTATGTATGTATGATTTATTTCTTATCCCCGCAGGGTTTGACAGGCGTTTTTCAAGGAATGGTCCCAAACCTTTACAAACAACACCTCGTTTATCCGCATACATAAAATTTGACACATTTCTTATCCTAACTTAAATCTGTGTGTTTGTGTGGTTGTGTGGTGGTGTGGTTGTGAGCTTCTGCCTCTGCATCCGCCCACACCCACACCCGCCGCGCACACACACACCCTCTCCGCAAAAGGGACTTCCGTTTTCTCTTGCCTCCAAATTTCCATTTGCGCCCTTCTACCCCCCTCTCTTCGGCATACCACTCATTCTCTCCTCAATCATACCTCCCTCCTCCCCTCCTCCCAGCCCTTCCACGTACCCCTTCTTGTTCCTCTCCTTCTCGATCTCCTTCATCCACCCTTCCCCCTCTCCCCCCTCTCCCAGCACCCATCTCCTCGTTTCCTGCCAACTCTCCTCCCCTTCATCCCAGTCCCTACAACGCTCCCACGTATGCTCCCACGTCTCCTCTTCTCCCTCGCACAGTCTGCATATCCTTTTCTCCTCCTCCCAATATCTGCCCTCCCTCATTTCGTTCCCCAGCCTAAATCTCGCTACCCTACTCTACCTACTTTCCCTCCACCCTTTCTTTAGGTACTCCGGTATCCCCTCCTCTTTTACTTCCTTGTACCATTTGTTATATCTGGACTCTTTTATTTTCTCCCATCTCTCTGCTCTTTGTACCTCTCTTTCCCACCTCACAATCTCCTCTAGTCGTGTCTCTTCCTCCCCCCTCTCTCCCCATCTCCCTCTTCCCACAAGCCTCTATCGCTCAGAAACTTCCTCCTACCTTCTTCCCAACTCGAGATTCCCCCTCTCTTCCCCGTTCTTTCCTTCACCTCCTCCCAACATCTTCTCGCCAGCTCGCTTTCTCTCTCCTCCAGCCTCCTTTTGAACCCCCACGCCCTCCTGCCCGTCCTACCTCTTAATTTTTCTCTCTGTACCTCCTCTCTCACCAAGTACCCCGGCGTCCTTCTATCTACTCCCAACACCCATCTAAAATATATTTCCTCTAGCCTCTCCATCCCCTCTCTCTCTTCCCAACCACATATTTCTACCCCGTACCTCATTACCGTCCAAACCAGCTTGTCAAATAGCCAAAGCCTTCTCCCCCAATCCTTCACAAACATCCTCTTCCCTATCCCCCACATTTGCCCCATTACCGCCGCCGCCTTCTTAACCCTTTCTTTCACGTGCGCCTCTTGCCCTCCATTCCTTTGTAGCGTATACCCAAGGTATCGGAACTCCTTCACCTCCTCCACTTTTCTTCCTTTCCACCACCAATCACTTTTTACCATCCTTCCTTCTCCTCTTTTAAATCTCATAATCTTGGTTTTCTCCGCGTTAAATTCCAACCTCTTCTTATCCAAATACCTCTCCAGCCTCTCCATGATACTTCCCATTTCATCCTCCCCCTCCGCCAGCAGCACCATGTTATCCGCAAACTCCAAGTCATACACCCTTCCTTCTCCCAGCCTGATTCTTCCCAACTTGATTCTCTTCATCTCCTCCTCCAAGTCAGCCAACAGTATAATGAAGAGTAGCGGGCTCAGCGGACACCCCTGCCTTACGCCTCTTGCTGTCCAAAAACTCTCACCCAACTCCTTTCCCACTCTAATCCTACTTCTCGTCTCTCTCAACACTTCCTCTATCCTCTCCACCAGACCCTCCCTAACCCCCCTCTCCCTCAGCGCCTCAATCAACACCTCCCTATCCACCAAGTCAAATGCCGCCTTTAAATCCACAAACAATGCCACCACCTTTCCCCCCTTCCTTCCCAGTTGTCTATTCACTAAGTAGTTAAGCACATGGATGTTGTCCACTGTCCCCATCCCCATCCTGAATCCCGTTTGATTCGGCGGGATGATCCTCTTGTGCTCCACTTCCTCCATCAGCCTTTCTGCTAACACCGCCACGTACACCTTGTATAAGGTGGATAGCAGGGTAACCCTTCTATAGTCTTCTACCATCTCCCCTTCCCCCTTTTCACTATGGGCACAATCACCCCCTCCTTCCAGCTCTCCAGCCACCCTCCTCCCCTCCAGACTTTGTTGCAAAACCCTCTAACCCACTCCTCCAACTCTTTCCCCCCGTGCTTCCACACCTCGCTCGGAATACCGTCTACCCCCGCCGCCTTTCCCTCCTTCATTTTCTTTAAGACGCTTCTCACTTCCTCCTTACTTATTTCCTCCTCACCTCCCTCTCCTTCCCGCCTCATTTCTCTCCCTCCTTTGACGACCCTTCTTTCCACCCCCCCAAGTAACCTCATAAAATGCTCTTTCCACTCCGCCATCTCTATCCCTTCCGTCACTTTCCTCCTCTTTTTTTTTCCCTATTAACTATTTCCCACACTTCACATTCTCTACTTACTTCCGCCGCCTTTTTTTCCCACCTATCATTCTCCTCCTTCTTTTTCCTCTTGCACATCTCTCTGAACTCTTGCTTCCTCCTTTTATATTCCTCCCCCTTCCCTCCCTCCCCTCTCCACCTCCTTAATTCTCTTCTTGCCTCCCTCTTTTTCTCTAGGCACTCCTCATCCCACCAGCCCACTTTCCTCTTTTCCTCCTTATTTAACTCCTGCTCCGTCTCTTTCCCCTCTCCCCTAACTCTACCCCGCCCAGCTTCTGCCTAAACCTATTTCTCCCTTCTTCACTCCATACACCCCTCCAAATCTTTTCACCTCCTTTGCTCCCTTTCCCTCCTACCCACTCCCCTTTTATCCATACCTCTACCGGTTGATGGTCAGAGTCCACCCTGTCCCCTATCCTCATCCTTTCCACTCTATCCTTTACCTCTCCCTCCCCAATTACATAATCTAACACTGTGCATCCCCTTCCCCCGGTATATATAAACTCTCCTTCTTCGTCCCCCCTTATGTTCCCGTTGAAGATGCACCACCCTCTTTCCCTCAGGAAGTCCAACATCAACCTACCCTCCCTATTTATAATCCGGTCTTTTGACCGTCTTTTTCCTTGCCCCCCTCTCCTTTCCTCTTCCTCCTCCCCTTCCAGTTCTCCCCCTTCCATCCCTGTCCTCGCGTTAAAGTTCCCCCCTATCAACACTCTGACTCCTACCTCTCTGTCCTCCACCCACCGTTCCAGCCCCCTCAGCGCCTTCTCCATGCCCTCTCCTGCGTAGACTCCCACTATCCTCCATCTCTCCTCCCCCACCCTCACCTTGCCCGTCATGATCCCCTCTCCCGCCCCCGCTATCCTTTCCTCCTCCACCAACTCCTTTTTTATACCCATGACCATTCCCCCCATCGCTCTTCCCTTCTTATTCTTTCTCCTCGCTGCTTGCACTACCCACTCATACCCTCTCGGTAGTCTCTCCTTAACTCTTTTCCACCCTCTATCATCCAACCATGTTTTTAACAGCACCATCAGATCCCATTCCTTCAACCCTGTCCAAAACTCCTTATCTTTGTTCTATAGCCCGGCCACGTTCCAAAAAGCCACGCTCCACTCTTTCCTTTTCTCTCTCTCTCTCCCTTCCTCCCTCTCATCTCCACTCCTTCCATTCTCTTATTCTGATTGTACTTATTCTCCGTATTGGTAGCGGACTTGAACTTCTCCAGATTGCACTGCTTGCCATCGAACCTGGTATTTCCACAGTCGCACCTGAAGTGCCGCTTTGTATACAGCTCCACACGCTCGTGTCCCTCGTGATAGTGAAAGCTGCACGCCAAGCACACAACGGCTCGGACCTTGTTTGAGCAGCACGTCTTGCATGCGTACAACGTCTGTCTTATGTATCCTTTGCTGTAAGTACAATTCTGGCTGTCGGATGCGCCCAGAACGGCGCACGCGTCCTCCTCGGGCTGGTTTTCCACCTGGAGAACATCGAGCATCGTGACGGAACTATTCTGTTCCCTCCCTTTTCTCTCTCCCCTCCTCTTCTCTTCTTTGTTCTCCTCTCCAATCTATCAAAACCTCCTCTTCCTCATCCCATTTCCAGCATAGCTCATCTATCCATAACCTTCCATATCCTATTCTCACCCTTTTTCCTCTTCTCTCCTTCTTTCTCGCGATTTCCTCTAACCTCCACCTCATTTTTCTCTCTTTCCACGTCCAGTCTTCCAAAATTCTCTCTTTCCTTCCCTTCAGCTCTCTCTTTCTCTTCATAATTTCTTCTCTCTGCTCCTCACTCTTCATCCTTACAAGTACCATCTCTCTGTCCTTCTCTCTATCCCCCCCACTCTCTTGACCTGCTCTATATTTCCTCTCACCCCTAAGACGTTTAACACCTCCTCCACCGCCTCCCTCCTCTTTCCTTCTTTAACCTCTAACCCTCTAATTACCACATTTTTTCTCCTCTTTTCACGCTCCTTCCTTTCCATCCTCCTCTCCAACTCTTTTATTTTGTCCCCCACCTCCTCTCCCTTTCCCTCCCCCAATACCCTACCCGCCTTTCCTCCCCCCTCTTTATTTATTTCTAGCTCCTCTACCTTCCTTTCCAGCCCTTTTATGCAACTCACCAACTTCTCCTTCTCTTCATTCCATTTCTCCTATCGCTCCCTACACTCTCTTCTCAACTCCTCCACCTCCCCCCTCATCAACCTCCCTGTTCTCTGAGCCCCTCCTTCATCTCTTCCATCATCTGTCTCAAATCCCCCTTCCACCCTTTCACCTCCCTCAATTCATTCATCACCTCCTTCACTTCTTCCCTCCACCTCCTCATATCCTCCCTCCACTCGCTTTTCTCTTTTTTCCCCCAGCCCAGTGTCTTGGGAGGCTTCTTACTATCTCTATCTTCCTTCTCCCTCCCTTTCTTTTACATTTCTACATTTTCTCTTTTCCTCTTTGCGTCCTCTGCTTTCCCGACGCTCCCAGCGCTCCTAGCGCTCCCGACGCCGCTGACGCTCCCGCTTCTTGCTCTCTGCGCCCCCCGCCCTTCCTTCATCATACCCTATCCTCCCGATCATTCTCTCTAGGCTGACTCCCTTCTTATACTCTATATCCCTGGCCCGTCTCTTTCACCGCCCTGCGCGCCGTCTATACTTCACGCACTCCTCGCACGCGGCCGCTCTCCGCTCGACGCTTTTCTTTTTTTTCGGCAGTGTGTGAGAGCGTAGGAGAGTGTTGGTGGAGGTGTGAGAGTGAGAGGGGGAGAGTGGAGGAGCGAGAGTGTGTGTGAAAGTGGAGGGAAGGTGTGAGTGAGAAGGACAGAGGAGAAAAAGGGTTCGGAAAGCGGCGTGAGAGCGGGTAGGGCAGGGAGCACGCGAAGCGCTAAGAGGGGAAGCGTCGAGTGTAAAGCGGCCGCGGGCGAGGAGTGCGTGAAGTATAGACGGCGCGCAGGGCGGCGAAAGAGACGGGCCGGGGAGATAGAGTATAAGAAGGGAGTCGGCCTAGAGAGAATGATCGGGAGGATAGGGTATGATGAAGGAAGGCCGGGGGCGCAGAGAGCAAGAAGCGGGAGCGTCAGCAGCGTCGGGAGCGCTGGGAGCGCTGGGAGCGTCGGGAAAGCAGAGGACGCAAAGAGGAAAAGAGAAAATGTAGAAATGCAAGAGAGAGGGAGGGAGAAGGAAGATAGAGATAGTAAGAAGCCTCCCAAGACACTGGGCTGGGGGGAAAAGGAGAAAAGCAAGTGGAGGGAGGATATGAGGAGGTGGAGGGAAGAAGTAAAGGAGGTGATTAATGAATTGAGGGAGGTGAAAGGGTGGAGGGGGGATTTGAGACAGGTGATGGAAGAGA
The DNA here is from genome assembly GCF_030848795.1 of Temnothorax nylanderi. Taxonomy (NCBI): domain Eukaryota; kingdom Metazoa; phylum Arthropoda; class Insecta; order Hymenoptera; family Formicidae; genus Temnothorax; species Temnothorax nylanderi. The sequence continues at coordinate 23,509 of NW_027249352.1, read as the reverse complement.
TGAAGGAGGGGCTCAGAGAACAGGGGAGGTTGATGAGGGGGGAGGTGAAGGAGTTGAGAAGAGAGTGTAGGGAGCGAGAGGAGAAATGGAATGAAGAGAAGGAGAAGTTGGTGAGTTGCATAATAGGGCTGGAAAGGAAGGTAGAGGAGCTGGAAAGAAATAAAGAGGGGGGAGTAAAGGGGGGTAGGGTATTGGGGGAGGGAGAAGGAGGGGAGGTGGGGGACAAAATAAGAGAGTTGGAGAGGAGGATGGAAAGGAAGGAGCGTGAAGAGAGGAGAAAAAATGTGACAATCAGAGCGTTAGAGGTTAAAGAAGGAAAGAGGAGGGCGGCGGTAGAGGAGGTGTTAAACGCCATAGGGGTGAAGGGAAATATAGAGGAGGTCAAGAGAATGGGGGGGGATAGAGAGAAGGACAGAGAGATGGTACTCGTAAGGATGAAGAGTGAGGAGCAGAGAGAAGAAATTATGAAGAGAAAGAGAGAGCTGAAGGGAAGGAAAGAGAGAATTTTGGAAGACTGGACGTGGAAAGAGAGAAAAATAAGGTGGAGGTTAGAAGAAATCGCGAGAAAGGAGGAGAGAAGAGGAAGAAGGGTGAGAATAGGATATGGAAGGTTATGGATAGATAAGCAATGCTGGAAATGGGACGAGGAAGAGGAGGTTTTGAGGGATGGGAGAGGAAAACAAAGAAGAGAGGAGGAGGGGGGAGAGAAAAGGGGGGAACAGAATAGTTTCGCCACGAGGTTCGATGTTCTCCAGGTGGAAAACCAGCCCGAGGAGGAAACGTGCGCCGTTCTGCTTGCAGTAGACAGCCAGAATTGTACTTATGGCAAGGGATACATAAGGCAGGCGATGTACGCATGCAGGACGTGCTGCTCAAACAAGGTCCGAGCCGCTGTGTGTTTGGCGTGCAGCTTGCACTGTCACGAGGGACATGAGCTTGTGGAGCTGTATGCAAAGCGGCACTTCAGGTGCGATTATGGAAATACCAGGTTCGATGGCAAGCAGTGCAATCTGGAGAAGTTCAAGTCCGCTACCAATTCGGAGAATTAGTACAATCGGAACAAGAGAATGGAGGGAGGGGAGATGGGAGGGAGGAATGGGGATGATGATGATGATGAATCGCTATTTATTAGGCGCTCCGGGATTTCTCCCCTCAAGCGCATATACAAAAGAAAGAGAATACAAATAACAAAAATAGTATGTATATCAATAACATATGTAAGAGAAAAAAAAATAGAGAAAAAGAGAAAAAGAAAATAACAATATAGAAGAATCGCTATTATTGACTTTGTGGATGTGTGTTGAGTAAATATTTAAATAAGTCACGCTTGAAAATCCCTTTCGTGGTGGCATTACACAAGTCTAGTGGTAAGCTATTCCATAGTTCGGCCGCGAAACTAATGAACGATTTTTTATATAGTTTCGTTCTACATTGAGGGAGGGACAACGACCTCGGGTGAGATCTTGTATCGCGCACTGCCTTGTCGCCCTTGTAAGTAAAAGCTTGGTGCAATGATGAGGGTTTCTTAGAATGAAGGATGGAGTATGTTAAGTTACCGACAAAATATAATCGTCTCTGGTGTACCTTTAGCCACTTGAGCTCTTCGAAATAAGGCGTGATATGTTCGTCCCGTTTAGCCTGACAGACGAATCTAACACAGGTGAGATAGAGAAGAGGAGAGAGTGGAGCGTGGCTTTTTGGAACGTGGCCGGGCTAGAGAACAAGGATAAGGAGTTTTGGACAGGGTTGAAAGAATGGGATGTGATGGTGCTGTTGGAAACATGGTTGGATGATAGAGGGTGGAAAAGAGTTAAGGATAGACTACCGCGAGGGTATGAGTGGGGAATGCAAGCAGCGAGGAGAAGGAATAAGAAGGGAAGAGCGATGGGGGGAATGGTTATGAGTATAAAGAAGGAGTTGGTGGAGAAGGAGGAAGGGATAGTGGGAGCGGGGGAGGGGATCATGACGGGCAAGGTGAGGGTGGGGGAGGAGAGATGGAGGATAGTGGGAGAGGGCATGGAGAAGGCGCTGAGGGGGCTGAAACGGTGGGTGAAGGACAGGGAGACAGGAGTCAGAGTGTTGATAGGGGGGGACTTCAACGCGAGGGCAGGGGAGGAAGGGGGAGAATTGGAAGGAGAAGAGGGGGAGGAAGGGAGAGGGGGGCAAAGAAAGAGACGGTTAAAGGACCGGATTATAAATAGGGAGAGTAGGCTGATGTTGGAGTTCCTGGAGGAAAGAGGGTGGTGCATCTTCAACGGGAACATAAGGAAGGACGAAGAGGGAGAGTTTATATATACCGGGGGAAGGGGATGCACAGTGTTAGATTATGTAATTGGGGAGGGAGAGGTAAAGGATAGAGTGGAAAGGATGAGGATAGGGGACAGGGTGGACTCTGACCATCAACCGGTAGAGGTATGGATAAAAGGGGAGTGGGTAGGAGGGAAAGGGAGCAAAGGAGGTGAAAAGATTTGGAGGGGTGTATGGAGTGAAGAAGGGAGAAATAGGTTCAGGCAGAAGCTGGGCGGGGTAGAGTTAGGGGAGAGGGGAAAGAGACGGAGCAGGAGTTAAATAAGGAGGAAAAGAGGAAAGTGGGCTGGTGGGATGAGGAGTGCCTAGAGAAAAAGAGGGAGGCAAGAAGAGAATTAAGGAGGTGGAGAGGGGAGGGAGGGAAAGGGGAGGAATATAAAAGGAGGAAGCAAGAGTTCAGAGAGATGTGCAAGAGGAAAAAGAAGGAGGAGAATGATAGGTGGGAAAAAAAGGCGGCGGAAGTAAGTAGAGAATGTGAAGTGTGGGAAATAGTTAATAGGGAAAAAAAAAGAGGAGGAAAGTGACGTAAGGGATAGAGATGGCGGAGTGGAAAGAGCATTTTATGAGGTTACTTGGGGGGGTGGAAAGAAGGGTCGTCAAAGGAGGGAGAGAAATGAGGCGGGAAGGAGAGGGAGGTGAGGAGGAAATAAGTAAGGAGGAAGTGAGAAGCGTCTTAAAGAAAATGAAGGAGGGAAAGGCGGCGGGGGTAGACGGTATTCCGAGCGAGGTGTGGAAGCACGGGGGGAAAGAGTTGGAGGAGTGGGTTAGAGGGTTTTGCAACAAAGTCTGGAGGGGAGGAGGGTGGCTGGAGAGCTGGAAGGAGGGGGTGATTGTGCCCATAGTGAAAAGGGGGAAGGGGAGATGGTAGAAGACTATAGAAGGGTTACCCTGCTATCCACCTTATACAAGGTGTACGTGGCGGTGTTAGCAGAAAGGCTGAGGGAGGAAGTGGAGCACAAGAGGATCATCCCGCCGAATCAAACGGGATTCAGGATGGGGATGGGGACAGTGGACAACATCTATGTGCTTAACTACTTAGTGAATAGACAACTGGGAAGGAAGGGGGGAAAGGTGGTGGCATTGTTTGTGGATTTAAAGGCGGCATTTGACTTGGTGGATAGGGAGGTGTTGATTGAGGCGCTGAGGGAGAGGGGGGTTAGGGAGGGTCTGGTGGAGAGGATAGAGGAAGTGTTGAGAGAGACGAGAAGTAGGGTTAGAGTGGGAAAGGAGTTGGGTGAGAGTTTTTGGACAGCAAGAGGCGTAAGGCAGGGCTGTCCGCTGAGCCCGCTACTCTTCATTATACTGTTGGCTGACTTGGAGGAGGAGATGAAGAGAATCAAGTTGGGGGGAATCAGGCTGGGAGAAGGATGGGTGTATGACTTGGAGTTTGCGGATGACATGGTGCTGCTGGCGGAGGGGGAGGATGAAATGAGAAGTATCATGGAGAGGCTGGAGAGGTATTTGGATAAGAAGAGGTTGGAACTTAACGCGGAGAAAACCAAGATTATGAGATTTAAAAGAGGAGGAGGAAGGATGGTGAAAAGGGATTGGTGGTGGAAAGGAAGAAAAGTGGAGGAGGTGAAGGAGTTCCGATACCTTGGGTATACGCTACAAAGGAATGGAGGGCAAGAGGCGCACGTGAAAGAAAGGGTTAAGAAGGCGGCGGCGGTAATGGGGCAAGTGTGGGGGATAGGGAAGAGGAAGTTTGGGAAGGATTGGGGGAGAAGGCTTTGGCTATTTGACAAGCTGGTGTGGACGGTAATGGGGTACGGGGTGGAAATATGGGGTTGGGAAGAGAGAGAGGGGATGGAGAGGCTAGAGGAAATATATTTTAGATGGGTGTTGGGAGTAGATAGAAGGACGCCGGGGTACTTGGTGAGAGAGGAGGTACAGAGAGAAAAATTAAGAGGTAGGGCGGGCAGGAGGGCGCGGGGGTTTGAAAGGAGGCTGGAGGAGGGAGGAGGAAGCGAGCTGGCGAGAAGGTGTTGGGAAGAGGTGAAGAAAAGAACGGGGAAGAGAGGGGGAATCTCGAGTTGGGAAGAAGGTAGGAGGAAGTTTCTGAGCGATAGAGGCTTGTGGGTGGAGGGAGAGGGGGAGCGGGGAGGGGAGGTAGAAACACGGTTGGAGGAGATGGTAAGGTGGAAGAGAGAGGTGCAAAGGGCAGAAAGATGGGAGAGAATAAAGGAGTCAAGGTACAACGAATGGTACAAGGAGTTAAGAGATGAGGGGATACCGGAGTACCTGAAGAAAAAGTGGGGAGAAAGTAGATGGAGCAGGATAGCGAGGTTTAGGTTGGGGAACGAAATGAGGGAGGGCAGATATTGGGAGGAGGAGGAGGAGAAAAGGATATGTAGACTGTGCGAGGGAGAAGAGGAGACGTGGGAGCATACGTAGGAGCGTTGTAGGGACTGGGATGAAGGGGAGGGGAGTTGGCAGGAGGCGAGGAGATGGGTGCTGGGAGAGGGGGTAGAGGGGGAAGGGTGGATGAAGGAGATCGAGGAGGAGAGGAACAGGAGGGGGTACGTGGAAAAGCCCGGAGGAGGGGAGGTGGGAGGTATGAGTGAGGGGGGAATGAGAGAGAATGAATGAAAGAATGAATGAATGAGTGGTATGCCGAAGAGAGGGGGGGGAAGTGGCGCAAAGAGAAAATGCACATTGAAAGCAAGAGGAAACGGAAGTCCCTTGCGGAGAGGTGTGTGTGTGTGCGCGGCGGGTGTGGGTGTGGGCGGATGCAGAGGCAGAAGCTCACAACCACACTATTAGGTTAAGTAGGTTTAAGGTAGACTAAGTTAGGTTAAGAGGCTGTGTAAAATTTGTGTAAAATTGGATGTAAAGGTTTGGGTACGTTCCTTATAAAAACGCTTTGCAAACTCTGCGGAAATAAGCAATAAAGACATACATACATACATACATCGCATAAGAGCCTTCGTTAATTTGAGAATTTAGCTGATGCTAATTCAAGTTTATAAGACTATAAGTCTACTTTTTGTTGAGAATTACTGCTTTTTTATGTCACATTTTTAAAGAAATCATTTTTTACTTAATTTATAGATTTTTTACTACTTGACTATTACATAGCTTGACTTCGGAAAAGTTTTTGACACGCAATGATTAAGGCCGTTCGCTCCACATTTTTCAGCCTTCTAACACGATTTTTTTTGCCATTAAACGAATAATTAATTTTAAAGTTTTAATAGTTAACAACTCTCTAATTAAATTTATAGTTTGACCACGCATACATTTCGACTATTTGTTAATCGGTTTTTTGGGCTTTCAACTTGATGTGGCTTCTTAATAACTTCATGTAATTTGTACACTATAATTATTAATATTAAGAAAGTAAAAACTACCGCTATGATTTAAATCAATAGAGAGGATAAATTCCATAATAAAAATGCTATAATTATTAATTAATGTTAATCTTATGATGTTAAACTTCCTTTTAATTTATTTCATCGATACTCTCAACGTATTTTTTATGTAACGGGATTATTATGATGTATTACAGTTAATTAGAGGGATTTATTTGATTGATTGAAAAAGTCTCTGTAAAGCACGAAACGTCTCAGTTATTTTGACGGAATATTAAACTATATTATTTAGAATCCTGTTGTTCGGTTTTTGGTTATTGGCTCTTGTCCTTGTTTTATCTAAGACATACGAGCTTTATCTACTTACATATTTTTTAATTTATACATATCAAAATTATTGCAATGTTAAAAAAACAAATTTTTTACATTATCTCGTGACGGAAGAGACCACCACCTTTTCGCGGTTTCCGTTGAGCAACAATATGTACGTAATCTATTCGTAAAAGTGAAATACACAGAACTGTTATTGCAAAAATTTGTCCTTTAATTTTACAATATGTATTTTACAAGACATAGTAACTTGTGCCAATGTCCAATAATTAATGAAATACAGTTGCTTAAAGTTTCCATGTGCGTAATCTATCGAGCCGGTAGAAGCAATTTTCTAATAGTAAACGTGGACGAGCGAGTAAGACGATCGGCTAGAATGCTGAAGGTCTCAAGTTCGAGTCCTGGTTTTTTTCTAACTTTTTTTTGCATTTTTATTTTTTTAGGCAAATGAGTTGTTATGTAATACATATATAAACTAGGAAAATTATTTGACAATCATTAAAATTATTCGCATATTTTCTAACAACTTTAGGAAAGTTAACGATTTGCTCATAAAAAAATAAGAAATTATTTTTAAATTACAAAATAAGTTTTCTTTATGTATTATTATATAATAACAATAGTATTGTTCATTAATTCTCGGTCTCGGCTTCATATATATATATAATCAATAAATATCATAAGTAATTAATAAGTACGACAAGACCTAGGCGCGCGCGCGCGCGCGCGCGAGCGCGAGCGCCGAAATATTAATTAAGAAGCTTAGCACGATTCTCGCCGACTCGCGGCTAACCGGGCGTCGAGGATCTGACATCACTGCTGAAATCTGGCATCACTGCAAAATTAGCCTAGCACGATTCTCGCTCCGCGCTCCGAGTCTCGTGTCTCGCGTCTTGGCTCTGCTCGGCTCTGTTCGGCTCTGTTCGGCTCTGTTTGGCTCTGCTCGGCTCTGCTCGGTTCGGTTCTCGTGGTCGCTCGCATCAGTTTAGAGTTCACTGGCTCGCAATAGAAGAAAGCCTGAAAGCGGAAATGGAAAAGTAATGAAAAGTAATGAAAAGTAATGAAATAGTAAGAAAAGTAATGAAAAGGAAGGGAAAGAAGATCTGAGGAGGAATCTAGAGAGAAAGAAAGAGGAAGAGAGAAGAAGAAGGAGGAAGAAGGAAGAAAAGGAAGGAGCGTATAGAAAGGAAAGGTTAGAATATTGTTATTCTTTATTTTTAGATTAGATTTTTAGATTTCCATTCTTAAAAAAGCCGTGTTAAATCGAATAGAATTGTTGCCTCTTTTCCGCAATACTGATTCTCTCATTGTGCTCACTTCGTACTGCGAGATTATTGTCAGCACAAGGATCGTATAAGGCTGCAGTCTATTTACTTAATGCTACAAATCCTCCGAAACGTTCTTCTTCATCTTCCTTTTAATACAAAAGAAGGAGAAGAACAGTTCGAAGAATTTGTAGCGTTAAGTGGACCACAGACTAAATCGTATTTTGGTAGCTCAAACGTCAGGTTATCGTAATTGCGTAATTGTTTTGTACATTGTAAAAAATAAAAGTAAATATCTAAGTAGCACGCGTCTGTGATGTTTAGTTCTAGTATAGGTAAGGGTGGAACCAGTAGACTATGCGCGAATTCGTAATTCGCGATTCGTATATTCGTGAATAGTGTGGAGGGAAAATTCGTCGAAAATTCATCGAATAATCGACGAATTTTCCCTCAACACTAATCACGAATATACGAATCACGAATCGCGAATTACGAATTCGCGCATAGTCTGGTTCCACCCTTACAAATAGCGTGCATTAGTTAGGCAACAAAACGGTTCGTGATTTTATTTATTACTGATTTACTTATGAATTAGGAGACTGATGGAGAAAGAAAAAGAAGAGAAACGAAAACAGAGGAAGGTGGAAAAACAAAATCAGAAAAGGCAAGAGGAAGAAAGTGAAAAGAAAAAAGAAGAGGAAGAAATGAGCGTAGATGACGATGAGGATGACGAGGATAAAGAAAATGAGGAAGAAAGGCAGAAAGAAAAAAGGAAAAGAGCAGGAAAAAAAATAAAAAAAGGAAATAGGTACGTTATATTTGTTAATTTAATTATAAAGTTCTAACATCATTTCTATTTGTGCATTTATTTATTGCTTTGATTTTGCATTTTCTGTGTAGGTATTATGCTTCAAGAGGTCAACATAGAGGAAGAGGAAGAATATGAAGAGGAGGAGGCTGGAGAGAAGGAGGCTGGAGAGAAAGAGACTGAAATAGAGGAGGCTGGAGAAGAGGAAGCTGGAGAAGAGGAAGCTGGAGAGGGGGATGGAGAGGACGAAAACGCGGGAATACGAGGCCTGAAACGACAGGCCCCGTTTTTATTTTTAATTGTTAATTAATGAAGATTGTAAAAAATAAAATAAATATATCATATCGAAAACATTTTTTTGTTATAATAATTACACTGTCCGACAAAATTTGATCTTTTTTGCAACACGAGTGTGACTAGTCGTTTTCGATGTATTTTTGCCTTCTGAATCCGTATCTCAGCCTTGGCTATCACGTCACAATTTTGCGAAAAATGGCGTCAAAGAGGCCAAAAACGACGTTTTTGAATTTCTTTAGGACGTTGTAGCACCGGTAGCAATTTTGTTTTCTAAATTTCATTTATGCCATATAAAAATGCGAACTTTTAGCTTTAAAATGCGTTTTATTTCATGTGGATATAATTTTTTGTTTTCGAGATAAAGCAGTTTGAAAATATCACGAGTGTGAATAGTCATTTCTGATGTATTTTTGCTAGCTGAACATGAATCCGTTGTCCAAATTTGGCTATTATTTCTGTATATATTATATGATTAATAAATAAAACATAATTAATAAATAATTACAATTTTATTATATGACTGACATATAACATATAACATATAACATATATGTATATAAAGATAATCAAAATGTTAATTTTGATCGTATATATATTAAGAATGAGAATCAATAACTAAGACAATAAATAATATAAATAAATATTTTTTAACTGTAATTTTTATATGTCACTAATATATGTCGTCTATACATTTAAGTACAGAAGAAAATATTTATTAATATATAAAAATATATAATTATAAAACATATAATAATATTAACCAAATGTAGATAATTTTTGTTCCATGCGCCCCTGACTTGCTATTATACAATATATATATATATATATATATATATATATATATATATATATGTATATTTCAAGTAGAGCGAGTTGTGAGTTGTGAGGTGTGAGTTGAGTAGAGAGAAGAAGCGAGGGAAAACGGAAAGCAAGCAGCGAGGAAGAAAAAAGAAAGGACTAGAAGAGGGAAAGATAAGGGTGAAGGAAAGCAGAGCGAAGGCAAAGGGCAAGTAAAAAAAAAGTAAGGGAGGAAGATGGGAGAGAGGCGGGAGACACACACGCAAGCACACGTAAGGGGGTTAGAGGAGGAAGAAGTGAGCGGAGGAGATGGAAAAGAGAGACAGGGGATACACACATGCATGCACGTAATACGTACGGAGGGTGGAGGAGGCGCGGAGTGGTAGAGAGAGAAAGGAGGGGAAGAGTCAGGAGTTAAGGAAAGTTTATTTGTAGGAGGAGGCAAAAGGGGAAGAAACTCGGAAGAGCGGACAGAAAAAGAAAGCAGTGGGCAGAGGGACGAGACTAGAAGGCGGACGAGGAGAAGCAGAGGCAGGGAAGAAAGTCGGAGAGAGGGCAGAAAGAGAAGAAGGGTGCGAAGGGTGAAGGAAGAGAAAGTAAGGAGGAAAGGGGAACGCTAGGGAGGGTAGGAGGAGATGGAGTGGGTGGAAGAGTTGGCGAGGGGGTTAGCGAAGGTGGGGGAAGAACTGGAGAAGATTAGAAGGATTATGGAGGGTAGTAAGGGGAGAGCGAGCACGAGTGGGGGGGGTGGAGGAGAGACAGGAGTGTGAGGAGGGTGAAGGAATAGTGGGGCGGAAAGAGGGAGAGGAGTGCGGGTTGGAGGGATGGAGGGAGGAATTAGCAATAGAAGCGGAGGAGAGGGAGAGAGAGGAGAAAAGGGAGAAGAGGACGGTGAGTGAGAGGAGGGCGGAAAAAGGGGAGAGTGAAGGAAAAGTAGATGAGTTGAGAGAGAGGAGAGGTGAGGGAGGAGAGGAGGGTAGGAAGGAGGGAAGGAAGAATCATGGAGAGGGTGTAGGAGAAAGGATGAGGAGATGGATAGAAGATATGGCGCGGAAGAGAGTGGAGGCAGAGTACGGAGTAGAGTGGAGGGAGAAGGGGAGAGAAAGAAGTGTTGAGGAGGAGGAAGAAGAGACATCAGGGCTAGGTAAGGGAAGGGGAGGAGAAGGACAGGACATAGTAAGGAGAAGGGAGAAGGAAGTAAGGAGGAAGAGAGAAGAGAGAGAGAGGGTAAGGGAGGAGAAAGAAAGGAAGGAAGAGGGGGAAAGGAGGGAAGCTAGGAAAAGGAACTTGATCTGGAGGGGGATTGAGGGGAGAGATGCGGAAGAAAGGAGAGAGTTTATGGAGGATTTAGCGAGGAGGGTTCTAGGGAGAAGGATAGGGCTGAAGGAGGTGCAAGAAAGGAAAGGAGAGGGGGGCAGGGTGGTGCTACTAGTGGAGGTGGAAGACGAAAGGGATAGGGTAGAGATTCTAGAAAGGAGCTGGGATCTAAGAAGGAAGTGGGAGGTGGGAGTGGATGAGGATTTGACGATGGAGGAGAGGAAGGCGTGGTGGAGGATCGTGACGAAGGCGAGAGAGGAGAGGGCGAAAGGAAGGAAAGTACGGATTACGAACAGGAGAATTTGGATAGAGAATAGAGAGTGGAGGTGGAATGAAGGGAGGGAGAAATGGGAGGAAGGGTAGGTAGGGAAGGAGGGAAATGTACGGACGGGGAGAGGGAGAAGGGCGTGGAAGGGAGGGATGGAGCTAGAATGTTAAAGGCCGCTACGGTCAGGCCGGGTTAGGAAAGTTTTGTCATTGTAAAGGGTTGGGTACGTCCCTGGAAAACGCCACATGTTTTATGTTAAGAACAAGCGAGGTGTCTTGTGTACGTCCCTTTAAAACGCCACTGTCAAAAGATTGTAAACCCTACGGGGAATAGCAATAAATTACTTACATACATATATGTATATTTCATTTAATCACCTTTTTCCTTTTTCGAGAAATTTATCGAATTTCTCTTCTTTTTCAACGGCACTATAGCTCAAGATCAAGCCATGGCCTCCTGAAGTTCGGCCTGTATAAAATCCGAGGCCTCCCTTCTGGTTTCTTAGAGATACACTCTCGGCGGGTTGCCATTAACCCTTCCGAGAGGTGGCGATCAAATAAAAACCGACGATTTTCGGTCGGATTTGAACTCGGATCTTCAGCTCATTAGAGCAGCGCATATCTTTCTGCGCCATGATCGCCACCTTTATGTATATATATACATAAAAAAGAAGCTTTACATAAGTTTTGACTTCATAGCTAACACAATGTGATATTTGGAGGACTATGGAGTCGTTTTGGACTATTTCCGTGAATAAAATCGTATAATTTTACATAAATATTACATTATTGTATTAGTTATGAAGTCAAAACTTATGACAGCTTCTTTTCACGATAGACTTACTTCGTACACAGCTAAATCGATGCCAGCGTAGAAAAGTATTATGCCATTAAATTCGTCCTTTTCTCATAATACAAGTCTTGTCTTATTCAGCACCTGCAAGTTTGTTATACATTATTACCTACATTTTTGTAGTTTATTCTACACAAATAATAAATAACCCAATCTTTATTATTATATAACTGTAAGGACAGGATGTCAGCAAACTGCCATCAGAAATTTGCCTGCTGACATGCTATGCCACCAGATTAGTTGCACAAATCGAGCAGGATTTACAGCTCCTGTTCGTTTTCTGCCGCGTCTGCTGGCGTAGAATATAATGTAAAAGCATATTTTGTCGACAGATTCTAATAAGTTATATTAATGCGGATACAGATTGCTGTATATGGATCTGGGAATCTGACCAAATTTGCTGCTAATCTGCCAACAAACTGCTAGCATTTTGCTTCTTCTTCTTCTTCTTCTTTTTAGTGACATCCGATTCCCGCTAGCATTTTGCTATCTGAGAAGTTTTAGGTTATCCTTAGTTGCGAAAGCCGTATAGCAAATATTAAGCATTTAATGACAAATATATATTATTTTACATGCGGGTTTCGCAACTTCAAGGATTTATATAATGTTTGATAAACGATTACTTAAAAAAACAAAAGGATTACCTCTGATATAAATTGCAAAACGATGTCCTTTTGAAATGTACGTGGCAGTCGTGGCACTAGCGGAAGCGCCGGAAGCGGAAAGAGACCGAACTTGCACCGCTATATGCTATATAGGTTATATCTTTAGCGTAATTCAAATTGTGTTATATAACATCAATATAATATGAACGCAACAGATTTTATTATAACATAAAAATAACGGAGCAACATAATAGTTTTATAACCCATTTTATTGTAATAATAAAGTTATATTGTAATAATAAAGTATAGTTATATAACAGTAATGTTACTACGGTGTAAAAGATTAGTTTCTGAAATGATTTTTATAAAAAGATAGACTAACGGCTTTAATTTACAAACGGATACAGAGAGTCTCCACCATGCGTACCTTCCCATTATAAACAAGCTTTCAAAAGTATTATTGTAACGTGTTGTTTATAACTTATTGTTTATACGAAATTTCTGTGACATTGATCCTGTACACTAACGGTCAGTTAGTATCGAACGCTCATGACAGACGGTTGCTTCTTACGGACTGGTGATGGTGAGTGGCCTCCATAAATTCACATCCACCCTTATGGAAAAATACACTCAACTTTTGGTGTTAACCGTTAAAAAAACACCAAAAAAAAACCCTTAAAGTTGGGTGTGATTTCGGACCGCCAATTAAAGGTTAACCATCATTTGAAGGTTAACCTTCAATTGGCGATCCGAAATCACACCCAACTTTAAGGGTTTTTCTTTGGATGATGGTTAACCTTCAAGTGATGGTTAACCTTCACACAAGTGATAGTTAACCTTCAATTACCCATACAGCACAAGAACCTTTCAGATATTTAAAAAATGTTTCATCTGATGGAGTTGAAACATGTCATAAATATTTCAAAACTAGATGCTTGCCCCGCGCTTCGCGCGGGCCCTAAATCTATTACTCTAAAAAATTCGGTAACAAATAATTATACACTTTTTAGTATTTATACATTTTGGATGCTTGCCCCGCGCTTCGCGCGGGCCCTAAATCTATTACTCTAAAAAATTCGGTAACAAATAATTATACACTTTTTAGTATTTATACATTTTGGATAATAGTTTCCACGTCACCCATGAGGTACTATTGCTAACGCGTTTTTTTTTAAGTGGTTTCCCCAGTAGGCCTATTCCACTATGAAATTCGAATTTGAATTTTACCTTTCTCTATTTAAAGTATTACTCTATTTAAAGTATTATCCTACTTATTCCATTTCGTTTGAACTTTTATTTAATAATATATTTTAGATATAATATTTTTTTTATCAATTAAAGTACACTATTATTAATTCTCCACCAATTTTTTTACATGTTAATTTACAAAATTTCTCGATATACAACATTTTTTGTATAAGTTTTTGAATTTTCCTTAATAAGATGTCCTTGATTACTAATCTCATTGACCTTAACTTTAACATTATTCCTCTTAGTTGCTCTTGAGAATGCTACATATAGTTGACCATGAGCAAATACAGAATGTGGCAAATAAATTCCAACTTTTTCTAAAGTTTGTCCTTGAGATTTATTGATTGTCATAGCAAATGCCACTCGAATAGGAAACTGTCTCCGTTTGAGTTTAAACGGTAGTTCCAATTCATTTGTAAGAAAATCAATCCTTGGTATGAAGACAATCTGACCTCGAGCAGGGCCGTTCAGAACCTCCGCATAAATAAGATTAGGTTTCAGATCGTTAACAATAAATCTTGTTCCATTGCATAGTCCTTTTTTAGTATTCAAATTCCTTAATAGTATAATTATAGCACCAATCTTTATTTTGAGTCGATGAACTGGCATCCCAGAAGGCGTTACAGAATTTAAAAATTCAGTCGGGAAATTCAATTGTTCTTGTGTATCATCATTCATGATAGAGTCAATTGAGAGATATTCCTTTTCCTGTCCTTCTATTAGATGAAGGATTTCGTCATTAATTTTGAACGTGTCTTCATTCTTTGGACAAAGGATCGCTCGATCTTGATTATCATGAATTTGTTCTATAGTGATTTTATCACCAAAAATCTCACTAATAAGAGATCCTTTTGATATAAAATCCTCAGGGATTTCAATTATATCAGGATGTAGTCCGTCCGTATTTGTCAATTTACCATCTCCTAGTTGCAACAGCCAATTTGCAAATTCTCTTTCATCTCCAGTTCTCATATTTTGTTTAAGTTTAACCTGAATTACATTTCTCCATATAGGGTTATATTTAACTGTTGACTCAATTATTGTCGTTTTTTGTGCATGAGGCACTATGGGTAAATTTTGTCTGAAATCTCCTGCAAATAGAATAACTTTTCCTCCAAATGGTTGTGATTTCTTCATCAGATCCTTGAGAAGTTTGTCAACTGCTGTTAAGGCATGTCCTACAGTCATACTTACCTCATCCCATATGATGAGTTTTGCAGATATCAGTTCTCGTGCAACTTTTGAGTTTCCTCTGATATTTGATTTCGCACCATCATCAATTGGGATGGTAAGCTTAAAAAGGGAGTGATAAGTTCTTCCTCCCTTTAGAAGTGTTGCAGCAATTCCAGTTGATGCACATGAAAGAACTTCTTCGTTTCTTCCTCGTATAACACTCATAAATGCGTTGAACAGGTAAGTTTTACCACTACCTGCAAATCCGTCTATACAAAATAACCGCTGTGGTTCATTTTCATTATCAATTGCTCGCATTACTAAATCGTATACGTACTTTTGCTCAACATTTAGTGTCGATATTAAATATTCACCACGTCTTTTTTCCTCATCTACATTATATTCTATGACATCAATATTTACTGGATTTGGATTTGGAAATTTGAAATTATCACAACTACTTCCATTATTTTTCAGAATCTCTTGTATATGATTCAAAGCCATATTTTCTGGATTGACAACATTGTTGTATACAAAGTCTTCAATCATATATTCTTTGTATTTATTCCAAAGTGTCGGTACATCAGTTGGAGTTCCAAAGATGCAAATATAGGTAAATAGCTCTCGAAGTTGTGCAGGCATATGGGATCCTGTCGCTTCCTCTATTGTTTTTTCCCAAAGATCATCAGCTTCTACCAAATTCTTTGCAATTGCCGCATCTTTGAACGTCTCATAAAGAACGCCATTTACAGTTCTCATATCCTCAAAACATTTTGCTCCTTTTACATGCAGAAGTAGAAGGCGAAGATAAAATCTCTCAGTGTCTTTGATGCTCACTGTATAAAGCCTTGAAATTATTTTTTCAGCACCTTTTTTGCGTAGCTTCCACTTAGTTTCTTTCTTTTCATAAATATAATGTGAAGGAATATCTGTGTAAAGAAAATGTACCGCATTTTCATCAGATTGATTCAATTTAAACCATGCAGTCAGTGTAGTATCTCTGTTGAGCTCTCTTTGAGCAGCTTGCTCTTCATTTCCCGCTCTGAAATAAACCATTTGACGATTAGGTAAATGGACTGCCAGTCTTATTACTGTATGAGACTTCATGAATAGATCATATCCATTAAGTCTCCACATTGCTTCTGGAGCACTAACATATCTTGCATCCATGAATGAGTTAACTTCATCTACTGTGATGAGCCTTGTGCCATCTCGTGTTTGCACTTCAATTGCGGCACAGTCAAATCCTTTGTGAATGTACTTATATAAGTATTTTACGCTCTTCACTGATGAACATATTTCTAAATTGATATGTCGATCATATTTCATGATTAAATATGGCGAATATGGCACCACCCATCGATTGTCAATTTCTTTGCCTCTGACAATGTATTTTTTCCCAGTATTCCTTCGTTGATACATGGGATATCCATTCACGTTAGCATTTGTTTCGTTTCGAAACTCTTTTGGAAAGCCTTTTGAGCATTTTCCATCGTCACCAGTGCAAGGATATCCCTGAGATTGGTTACCGCAAGGACCATGAATCATGTGTTTCAGAACTTTTTCATTAAGTTCTGGATATCTTTCTTCGTCCGGAATTTCAGCCCATACCATCATGTCAATAACTTCTGAAAGTCGAGGCTTATCTTCATCACTCAACATTGCAAGTAAATGCAAATGTGGAAGTCCTCTTTTTTGGAACTCAATGACGCCTGCATAGGCTATAATATTTCCAAAAATTCCATTTTGGATTAGATCCTTCATAATCTCTTTGACATCCAAGCTGAATGTTTTAGCTATCAAATCAGGTCGATACTCTAATGGGCATCCATCAAGGTTTTCCTTAATTGCAGGGCATTGAGGATTGCAAGTCATCGTAAGAAAAATGTCTGGTTTACCAAATTTTCTAACTAAAGACATAGCATCTTGGTACCTTTCTTGCATGTTCCTTGGACTACCCATAAATGAGGATGGTAATATTACAGGTATACCTACTGTAATTCCTTCGTTTTGTGTTAGATTATCAAGGTGATCCATTAACCCTGAATAAAGTTCAGCTCTTAATTGAGGCTGATTCAATTTAATGTAATTAAGCCTATTTGCTTCAGTTTTCATATAGGCATCAAGTATAAATTGGCATCTCAATTTGCCTGCTCTTTGAAATTGGCTAAATTCTGCTCTTGGTGCCAGCAAGTGAGCATAATAGTCCATTTGCGTTACTTTGAATCCTGGATACTGAGGATTATGAGATTTCAATTCTGAATGCCATCCATCATTACCATATGGATATAATAAAGGATAACACATTGGGTCACATCTTTTATCCAGAATTGAAATTTGTTGGACATCGTTCGAATTTTTGTTATAAATTCGAATGTCTCTCTCAAATGGAGGCTCACCATCAATATTCTGAAAGACCACGGCTATTTCATTAGCTCGTGGAGCATTATATCTTCTTTGATCATGTTTAGGATCATTTCGGAAGCACAACATCAAGTTTGGAGTTTGAATGCCTCTCGGATTAAGATCTTGTTCAACTTGACGCATCATCTTAAAAGTCTTTGCAAATTCATTGCATTGGATCATGAAACATGATAAATCTCTCATCATTGCTGGATCACACCTTTGGTTGGCTTCGTTATTCATTCTATGATGAATAGCTTCTTCCGTATCCAAGAAGTAAAGCTGTGCATATCGTGGGGGTTGCCCATCATCTGGACGCATTGCTATCGAGGTCAAATGATGATATTGCCCATGAATCTTCAAGCAATAAGGAGCATGGTTCACTACATCCAAGGGATTCCTATTACCTGGGGCACCCATTGAAGCCATAGCTAAAGCACTGTTATATGAACGAATATTATCCATAAAATTCTTAGATGAAGCATCATTTCCCATGAATAATTTTTTTAGAAATTCTGGAAAATTTATTTGTTTTAATTGAAGTTTCCCCTTTTGACAACAATATGTAAATTTTCCATCTTTAGGTTTTTCACATATAAAGTTTAACGATTTACAAAATTGGCATTCGACATTCATTTGGCCAAGTGTATGAACAGGCACATTCATTTCATGATCCTTCATAATTAGCGCAATATGGTGATTCAGTTGTTTGGCTTGGCACCTTCTCTGAACATGTCTCTGGGCATCAGCTTCAAGTCGTTGAAATCTTGTCTCTACATTTTCCTGTGACCTCTGCATAGCATTTCTCTTGGCATTAGCTTCCAGTCGTTGAAATCTTGTCTCTACATTTTCCTGTGCCCTTTGCATAGCATTTCTCTGGGCATTAGCTTCCAGTCGTTGAGATCTTGTCTCTACATTTTCCTGTGCCCTCTGCATAGCATTTATCTGGGCATTAGCTTCCAGTCGTTGAGATCTTGTCTCTACATTTTCCTGTGCCCTCTGCATAGCATTTCTCTGTGCATTAGCTTCCAGTCGTTGAGATCTTGTCTCTACATTTTCCTGTGCCCTCTGCATAGCATTTCTCTGGGCATTAGCTTCCAGTCGTTGAGATCTTGTCTCTACATTTTCCTGTGCCCTCTGCATAGCATTTCTCTGGGCATTAGCTTCCAATCGTTGAGATCTTGTCTCTACATTTTCCTGTGCCCTCTGCATAGCATTTCTCTGGGCATTAGCTTCTAATCTCTTAGTCTTTTCCTCCAAAATCTCATTTTTTCGCATTTGTCTTAATCGTCTGCTTTCATGACTCACTTTACTCAAATTTGCGCATTTTCTCTTTCGAGGCATTTTGTATAATTAAATTTACTTGTTCTTTAAATATTGAACGCTGAAATTTGTATACTTGAACGTACAATCTCGAAAAATTTATTTTAAATTTACTTGTTCGAACTGGAATACCGTAGGGTACTTTAAATAGAGAAGGGTAAAATTCAAATTTGATTGTACTTGAACGTACAATCGCGAAAAATTTATTTTAAATTTAATTATTCTTTAAATACTATACGCTAAAATTTGTCTACTCGGACGTACAATTGCGAAAAATTTACTGTATAATTAAGACTTACTTGTTCTTCTCTCTTTCTAATTTTCGATATTTTTCTTACTATTATTCTTACTATCTTATGTTCTCATATTATCACATTTGCTTAATCCTTTATTTCTTTTTTCTGTTGTGTTCTTTCTGTTTCCATTCTATCTCTCTTACTTATCTATATTCTGTTCAATATATGTATCTATATATAAGTACCGTCGTCAATATATTGCATTTTCGTATATAATTCATATTATTACTCACATATCTAAATATAAATTTATAAAATTTGTATAATTTTATCTATTATTATAAGTTCAGTTTTCTTGTTTAAAATTAAATATCTGTGAAAGGAAAAATATATAATTAAACTTATATAAATAAGAGATAAGAAAGACAGAACCAAAAAAAAAAACAAAAAATCAATCTGTATAATCTATCTCTTATATCTATACATAAATTTTTAATTTGTATAATATTGTATAAATTTTTTATTGCAACATATATATTGATCTATCGCTTTCAGTGAATTTATTAACTTATAATAATAGATAAAATATATTACAATATAAAACAATAAACCACAATAAATAATTTCATAGTAAAGATTAAAATTAACATTAAAAGTGGTAGCCAATGTATATGTTATTATAAAAAGGATATTTCTAACATCCTTTTTAAACACGGCCTTTTTAAGATTGGAATAATTATTATCTATATTATTATATAAAATCCTTACGGGTGGTGTATGTTTGTGCGTTTTTAACTTAAAAACTATTGTACCGAATTTTTACCACAAATATATGAAATAGGGGTAGAATTTTCTGGAAAGTGCTATAGGGTATATAGTTTTTCGTTACCGATTTTCTGGAAACTAATTTTTTTAATTCTTTATTTTTTAAATATTAAAATAATTAAAGAAATCTGTTTCCAGAAAATAGATAATAAGAAACTACATACCCTATAGCACTCCCCGGAAAATTCATTTATTTGGTATATCGTTCGCAAATGTGGCATGCTTCATATGTATGTGTCAACTTGTGAAAGAGAGAGAGAGGGAGGGAGACAGAATAATTACCGTTTTCTGTCTGTATGTACGCGAACTAATAAAAGATAGAGAATGATATTAAAAGACTCGCGCCCGCTACGCGGCGCACCGTCGTATATTTTCGCATTATTGAAATTCAACATCGACCTCTATATCTAGGGCAACGACATCATTCTTTGGTTTACCCTTGAAACTTGGTGACATTTATGAGTATATGTTAGGCTCAGAAGTTCCACCTCAGAAGTTCGAGCCGAACATATACTCATAAATGTCACCAAGTTTCAAGTTAATTGGCTTCTCAAATTCAAAATTCACTCTCTTTTTCGAGTTGCTTTTTTTGAACGGTCGCTGTACAAAGATGCGAGCGAGCAATCTCAAAATTTCCAAAAAAAGTTAGAGCAACCACGGACATTTTTAAAAAATTTGGTTAATTACTCAATAATTCTTTAAAATTTCTGTTAAAAAACACTTACATTTACATTTGACATGACTGTCATATTTAATTCTCCCTTCTTTTGTAAGATATAATGGAGATATTAAGCTATTCATATACTTTTGGTAAAAATTCGATACACTAACGAATGAGATTCAGTCAATTATTTCCCGAAAAATTAGAAAAATTAGAAAAACCGGTTTCCATAAAATCGGTAACAAAAAACAATACACATTATGGCACTCCCCGGAAAATTCTACCCCAACTTCATATACTTTTAGTAAAAATTCGGTCCACTAACGAATGTGATTCGGTCAATTATTTCCCCAAAAATTTGAAAAATTAAAAGAATCGGTTTTCACAAAATCGGTAATGAAAAATTAACCACGACATTTTCATTTCCGGGAAATTCTACCCCTATTTCATATACTTTTGGTAAAAATTTAGTACACTAACGAATGAGTAGTCCGCGATTATTTCTCGAAAAATTTCAAAAATTAAAAGAATCGGTTTCCACAAAATCGATAATGAAAAATTAACCACGACATTTTCATTTCCGGGAAATTCTATTATATAAAATCCTTACGGGTGGTGTGTGTTTGTGCGTTTTTAACTTAAAAACTATTGTACCGAATTTTTACCACAAATATATGAAATAGGGGTAGAATTTTCACTTTCTAGAAAGTGCTATAGGGTATATAGTTTTTCGTTACCGATTTTCTGGAAACCGATTTTTTTTAATTCTTTATTTTTTAAATATTAAAATAATTAAAGAAATCTGTTTCTAGAAAATAGATAATAAAAAACTTCATACCCTATAGCACTACTCGTAAAATTCTACCCCTATTTCATATACTTGTGGCAAAAATTTGGTCCAATAGTTTTTAAGTTAAAAACGTTCAAACGTAAATTCCTTATTTCATATATTTGTGGTAAAAATTCGGTCCAATAGTTTTTAATTTGTTAACGTTCAAACACGTTCAAACATACACCACCCGTAACGATTTTATATATTAGTAACTCTTTTAATATTTAAAAAATAAAGAATTAAAAAAATCGGTTTCCAGAAAATCGGTAACGAAAAACTATATACCCTATAGCACTTTCCAGAAAATTCTACCCCTATTTCATATATTTATGTTAAAAATTCGGTCCAATAGTTTTTAAGTTGTTAACGTTCAAACATACATCACCCGTAACGATTTTATATATTAAAATTGTTTTAAATTTTAACTTTGATTTTCAATTTAAAAAATATAAATTAAGTGACTATTTTCACGTAATCTTTTCACGTATTTATTATATATCAATTTAAAAAACGGTGGTTTAAAGAATTTTTACTAATATGGATATCGAAGATTTGCCTAATGAATTTTTTCGAAATAAATTAAATTAAATTAATTTATTTTATTTCTAAATAAATTTAAATAAAAGGTTTCGATTAGCTGTATAATGTATCTATATATAATGTATATATAATTTAGTTATATATAGTGTTTTTAAATTTAGTTATACATATGGATAATAGAATGGATGAAATTTTATTGAATGCTATGTTAGCATACGAAAGAGAGCAAGCAGATATAACAAATGAAAGAGGGCAAGCAGATAATGTTCATCGGAAGACTGGGGAAAAAAGCTCTGAAAAGCATTTACTGTAAAAAAATTTAAGGATGTTTGTTATCTTTTAAAAAATATCGTTAAAAAAAATTATTCTTTGTATAGGAAGCGAAAATGTAACGAAAAAGATGAGGATATAAAATGAGGATAAAATGAGGATAAAAATGAGGATAAAAAATAAAATTATTATTTACCTTTAAATAGAAAATAATTGAAAAATAGGAACAGGCAACATGGAAAAATCTTTACAACAGGAACAGGATAAAATAGGTTTTAACGTCAGTTTTCTTCTATAAAATTAAATATCTGTGAAAGGAAAAATATATAATTAAACTTATATAGATAAGAGATAAGAAAGACAGAACAAAAGACAAAAAATCAATAAGATAATTAAATATGTAATAAATACATATAAATGTATATACAAAAAATGTATAATCTATCTCTTATATCTATATATAATTTTTAATTTGTATAATATTGTATAAATTTTTTATTGCAACATATATATTGATCTATCGCTTTCAGTGAATTTATTAACTTATAATAATAAATAAAATATTAGATATTTAATAGATACAACATATACATTGATCTATCGCTTTCATTGAATTTATTAACTTATAATAATAGATAAAATATATTACAATATAAACAATAAACCACAATAAATAATTTCATAGTAAAGATTAAAATTAACATTAAAAGTGGTAGCCAATGTATATGTTATTATAAAAAGGATATTTCTAACATTCTTTTTAAACACGACCTTTTATGAGTGAAATAATTATTATTAAAAATAAAATTATTATTTACCTTTAAATAGAAAATAATTGAAAAATAGGAACAGGCAACATGGAAAAATCTTTATAACAGGAACAGGATAAAATAGGTTTTAACGTCAGTTTTCTTCTATAAATTAAATATCTGTGAAAGGAAAAATATATAATTAACTTATATAGATAAGAGATAAGAAAGACAGAACAAAAAGACAAAAAATCAATAAGATAATTAAATAAAAAGAAAATAAAGCAAAGAAATGAAAATGGAAAGACGTAAATTTTTTGACATATAAATTTGATGTTTAAGATACGTACCCCTTCTCTCTCTCTCTCTCTCTCTCTCTCTCTCTCTCTCTCTCTCTCTCTCTCTCTCTCTCTATCTCAGAATATGCGAATATCCGTTTTCTTCTCTCTCCTCTTTCTGTCTTTTCCTTACAATTTGCAAATGACATATGTCACAAAATGACATATGATATGTGAAAACTGTCACTTACGAAGTTGTCTTTTTTATATGAATTTTTAATCGAGTGTTATCTTTTTTATATAAATTTTTAATCGAGTTTAATCGATAATAATTTTATACTATATTTTCAATTTACATACAATTTATATATATCGAGTTTAATCGATATTAATTTTATATATATTTTCAATTTACATACAATTTATATATATAATATATATTTTTCATATACTTTCGGTAAGGATTCGGTCCACTAACGAATGAGTAGTTCGCGTACATACATACATACATACATACATACATACAGACGACGGTACTTATATATATAAATGATGATGATGATGATGATGATAAATAATTTATATATATATATATAATATATATATATAAATATATATGTCTTTTTCTCTTTTATCAAATATTTTTTATTAAATAGGGATATATATAAATGATATATATATATATATATATCATCATTTATCATCATCATCATCATCATCATCATTTATATATATATAATAATTAATATATATATAAGTATATATAATATATATATAAATAATTTATATATATATAAATATATATATAAA